>NW_007259899.1:498101-523036 GCF_000164805.1 Carlito syrichta
GGAGTGCAGTGGCCGCTCCCGGCCACCGCAGTCTCGACCTGCTGGGCTCCGGCGATCTTTCCGCCTCAGCCTTCCAAGTAGCTGAAACTACAGGCGCGTGCTACTACATCCAGCTAATTTTTTTTATTTGTTGTAGAAACGAGGTCTCATCAAGTTGCCCAGGCGGGTCTCGAACCCTCAGGCTCAGGCAATTCACTCACTTCAGCCTCGCAAAGCGCGAGATTACAGGCAGAGCCACCGAGTCCAGTCACTTTTTTTTTTTAAATTTACTGTAGAGACTAGGCCTCGCCATGTTGCCGAGGCTGATCTTGAACCTCAGCCTCCCAAAGTGCTGGGATTACAAGCTGGATGTCTGTTTTTCTTTCCCGCTGTCTCCCTGAGGTCTACATGGATGCTTGATGCCCTGTAGAGGGCTTTCTCCTTCCTGACCGCTGCCCTCCACAACAGCCCTCATCACACAGTTCCAACCTCACTCCCTTCCCTCCCTCAGTCCTCCATTTCACTGGATGAGTCTGTTGAGTTGCTCAAGTGAGTACCCTAGCTGGCATCCTTGAATCCTCTCCTTGTCTCACAACCAGTCTCTAACCCTACAAAGAAGAGCAAATACATCTTAAAGGGTCACTGTCTTTTGCATCCTCACTGCCACCATCTTGGGCCCCGTTGCTACTATCTTTCCCCTGAGCTACTTCTATGGTCTTCTTACTGGACTCTCCATCAACTGGAGGCCCTCTTGGCCTCTTCTTCACAAAGAAGCCAGAGTGAGTTTTATAAAACCCAAATCACATCATTTTATTATCTTGTGGCATTTCAAGTAAAATCCAGCCTCGTGGCTATAAATTGCTCTCCAAGAGTCGGTGCTGGCCTCTTCTCTATCTCATCTCCCTCTGCTCTCCCCCCAGTCCTACCCTGCCTCCCAGCCACCCTGGTGTCCTCCAGTTCCTGAAGATGCCACGCCCTTTCCTGTCTCAGGGCTTTCCCACCAGTTGTTCCTACCGCCTGGAATGTTTCCCCCATCGTTCTTCAGAAGGCTAGCTCCCTCTCACCCTGCAACTCTAGTATTTTCACTTTCCATTCCTCTGTCCATCTGGAATTTATCCTAACACGCTCCCATATGGTTATTTATTAAGTATCTTCCAGTACACATTGTCTGTGCCTGGCATGCAGGCAAAGACATCCATTAAGCATCAGGCAAGGTGCTCAGAGCTGGGGACGCAGGAGAAGAAGGTACCAGAGGTGCTCAGCTTCAGGGAACAGACTTGACTGAGTGTTGGCCCCCTTGACTATCATGGGGCAGCCCCCTCCTCTGAACCAAGCAGCTGATGCTCTAAAACAGCAGGACGCCCACGTCCTTCCACAATATTTACTGACTGAATCTGGAGTCTTTCCCTGGGCATGTTCCTTGTTCCCTAGCTCCAAATCGGCCTCCTGGCTCGAGGATGTCACTCGTCCCCATTCAGACATGAGGCTTGGGGCTATTATTCTCAGCAAGGCCTTGAACTACTCTTTCTTACCCCATACTTGAGGTTTATTGTATTTTCTCTTCAGCTTCCCTGACTCTCAGGCCTACACGGGTAAACACTTCTCCTATCCCTTCAACAAAATCAACAAATATCTCTTAGTGAGGACCTATGATGGGCTGGACACTCCACTACATGCTTTGTTGAGGCCTCGAGAAAGGCCTGCAACTCCTCACAGTTGACTGAATCAAATTACCATACACACACAGGATTGGGGGAAGCTGCCAGTGGAGCCGAACTCACGAACGGCCCCCAAGCTGGCGAGAGAGGGAAAACAAGGAAGGGAAGAATGTTCCAGGCACAGGACACATCCTGGACCCAAGAGAGAACAAGAGGTAGGAGCTAGAAGCTTGATACAGTAGAGAGAGAGACACAGGTGGGGACCTGCAGACAACGGGGCAGGAGCAGCCTGTGAGGACTCCCGGAGTGTGCTGCAATGACAGATGACTACAGAAATTACAAAACAGGAAAGGGACTGGCTCGGACTTGGGCTTAGGGAGATTGTGAGGGCCTAAACTATGAGGCTGATGCAGAGAGAAATGAAGAGAACTGTTGTTCACTGGTTAGACACAGGGGATGTAGAGAGGTCATGCAGAATGTAGAAGAACCCTGGAGAAGTCTAAACGAACACCATCAGTCTTTAGGGCTGATGTTCCTTTGGAACAATTTTATTTTGGAGTCTTGGTTAACAGATGTGAAGCCTCCAAGTCTTCCTGCTATTGGGACTGATGGAGATCTGGGAGTATATTCTCCTATCCAGAACACTCCAGGCCAGATTTTAGGTTTTAGGATTCAGAATTGTTTGAAATTTAGAAAGGTAGTGTGATGTACATGGAGGGGAGGACCGCCAAACACAGAATTTATTTATAAAAAATTGTGTATTTATTTTTACATGTTTAAACTTCAGTACTCTCCGGTTGGGCTCGGTGGCTCAGCCTGTAATCCCAGCACTTTGGGAGGCCGAGGAAAGAGGATTGCCTGAGCTCACGGGTTCGAGACCCGCCCGGGTAATTTGGTGAGACCTTGTCTCTATAATAAATCAAAAACTAGCCAGGCGTGGTAGTGCACGCCTATAATTCTAGCTACTTGGAAGGCGGAGGCAGAAGGATCGCTGGAGCCCAGCAGGTTGAGGCTGCGGTGGTTGGGAGCGTGCCACTGCCCTCTAGCCTGGGTGACAGAGTGAGACTCTGACTCAAAAAAATAAATAAATAAAATAAAAAATAAAGTACTCTCTGTTTGATGCAATACACCTACCCAGATACGTTTTCTACTGCTCAAAACAGTTTTTGAACTCATATTTTGGATAACTTTTAGTGCTTGTGCCGATTTTTCTTTCACCTCTTCCACTTCAGCAAAACTTTTCCCTTTCAGGACTTTTTTCATCCAGCAAAACAAAACAAAAGTCACTTGGGGAGAGACTGGGTGAATAAGGAGGGTGAGGCACGTGGGTTATGCCACCTTTGGTCAAAAACTGCTAAACACTCAGTACAGCATGGGCAGGTGCATTCGTAAATTATCCATCATGAAATGGGCACATTGATAGAATCCCCCCACCCCCCAGTTCACTGAAGCCTAACATAACCTCCCACAACAACGCCAGCTGATACACTGACACCGATGGGTTCCTAGAATATTTACCTAATGGGGGAAGCCTGTACTAAAAGGGGCCCACTGTCCAAAAAATAAATCTGGATTTTTGGGGGGAATCTCCCCTTGTACCATTTATTTATAAGATACCAAGTAGGGGATAGGTCAGTACCCATTCATCAAAAATAATTTTCTACAGTAATATATTCCAATATTCATATAGAATGGCACAGACAAAATCCATACGTAGCCCGTAATAGTCAATGTCCGCTTTCACAACCACATGAGTTATACAGAAAGTTTTGGTTGTCAGACCCTTGAGGACCTTGGGATTGTGGATGATGGCTGTGGGCCTGTGTATCTTGTATGTCAGGAGGGAAACACAGTGACACTTGGCAGGCATCTCTTCATGGTCTTACCTCCTCCATGGGGATGACCTGAGCATATCCACCACCCGCAGCTCCTCCTAAAAGCAGAATAAGATGCATTTGAAATCAGTCACCAAGTGTAGCTACCCAGGATAGACACAGTTCTAGGAACACAGCTCTCCAAACCCAATAGGGAGGCATCGACACCCAAGATGACATCACAACAGGCAGTGAAAAACATTAGCTATTCTGTCCAAGCAGAACAAAAGTAACAGAAAAGTTCAGGCTGTGTCCAACTATGCTGTTTAAAGAGTTTCAGGTCAAGCCCAGTGGCTCACACTTATAATCCCAGTACTTTGTGAGACCAAGGTGGGAGAACTGCTTGAACCCAAAAGTTTAAGACCAGCCTAGGCAACATAGCAAGACCTTATCTCTACAAAAACTTTTTAAAAAAATGAGCCAGGGCCAGGTGGCTCAAGTCTGTATTCCAGTACTTTGGGAGGCCGAGGTGAGGGAATTGCCTGAGCCCATGGGTTCGAGAACAGCCTGGGCAACTTGGTGAGACCTCATCTCTACAATAAATCAAAAAATTAGCCAGGTATGGTAGCGTGTGCCTGTAGTTCTGGCTACTTGGAAGGCTGAGGCAGAAGGATCGCCTGCGTCCAGCAGGTCGATACTGGGGTGGCCATGAGCTTGCCACTGCACTCCAGCCTGGGCGACAGAGTGAGACTCCAACTCAAAAAAAAACCAAAATGAGTCAAACATTGTAGCGCGCACCTATAGTCACAGCTACTCAGGAGGCTGAGGTAGAAGGATCACCTGAGCTCAAGAGCTTGAGGCCATGTCGAGCCATAATTGACTGCATCCCTGCACCCTAGCCTGGGCAACAGTGTCAGATCCCAAGTAAAAAAAAATTGAAAAAAAAAAAAAAAGTTCTGTTTCTTCGTTTGAAAAAGCAAAGGTTAAAAACAATATTGCAGATGTCATTACTATAATATATACCAGGATATGAGAATATTTACTGTTAATTTATTATTAGATCTATGTGACTATGCTTCCTCTCTATCATCATATTTGAACTGATATATCAGAAAACTGTTTTAAAAATCTATCCGATAACCACCCGATAACAAATTATAAACTTCAGTCCATTGATTTCAGATAAATAGTATGCAAGATTTGTCATGTTGCTTACCACTCAGAAAGTTAGTTATTATATTTTAAAAACTTCTCAGGCTGGGCGTGGTGGCTCACGCCTACAATCCCAGCACTTTTGGAAGCCAAAGTGAGAGAACTGCCTGAGTCCAGGGGTTCGCAACCATCCTGGGCAACTTTGCGAGGCCTCATCTCTACAATAAATCAAAGAATTATCCTGGCATGGTGGCATGTGCCTGTAGTTTCTGCTACTTGGAAGGCTGAGGTGGAAGGATCGCCTGAGCCCAGCAGGTCAAGGCTTCGGTGGCCGTGAGCATGCCACTACACTCTAGCCTGGGAGACAGAGTGAGACTCCAACTCAAAAATAAAAATAAAAGACTTCTGTTTCCTAAAGCAATAGCGATACCATTCACAGGTGTGTCATTTTACCATGTACTTGGTTATCTATATACTTTCTCATTTGATCCTCACAATAACCCAGTGAGCCTGGCACTCTCAGTCATTTCACTCTTTTACAGATGCAGCTCAGAGAGGTTATGCCTGGCTAAAGGTCACAGAGCAGTAAGAGACACAGGGGTGAATAAAAACTCGGCCTTCTCGCTCCAAGTCTAACGTTCATTCCACTATATGATGACACTCTATGAATTATAAGAACTTAATGTGATAAGAGTTATTAATATTCTAACAGTAATATAAACATAATGCTGTTAAAAACCGCAAAGGGCCAAGAACAAGCAGTAATCGCAGCAATAAATGCTATTGTAAAGTGAGCTAAAGGATGATTTCATGATAAATCAAGGAAGAAAGAGAAATGGAAGGGAAGGTGCCAGACATTAGCCCAAGCACAGTCAAAGAGGAATTGCATCACAGCTCTGTCCCTGGCCAGTATGTCTCCAGCGAACACCTCGGGCTCCATCCGGCAAGTCCAATGAGCTGAGCATAAGGGGTCTTAACTTCAGAGGGAAAGACCTTTCACCAGGCTGGGATGATAAAACTCCACTGCAGCCAGCAGAGTTTCAAGATCGCTTGGCAAAGAAGGCATTGATGAAACAGACAACTGAAGCGGGAGCCTGAGCATCAGAGCCATGTAAGGGGCTTTCCAAGGACTCCCCAGAATCCCCTGCGGCTGCTTCTGCTCGACTTCCTGCCCAGGGGGACCAACGTGGGGTGACCAGTATGTACTGAGTATGCAGTGATGAAACATGCCAGTTTCTTGGAAAAGACTTAACGTTCCCTATTGTGGATAGTGCTCTTTTTAAACATTTTCTTCCCAAAATTTGCCGCCCAAATGCACTCGCTGTTAGAGACAGTACCTTTCACTCCAAAGGTCGGTCCTTGGGAAGGTTGCCTCAGACAGGCGAAGGAGTTGACATTCAGGTGTGCGGTCAGGGCCTGCACAAGCCCGATCGTAACCGTGCTCTTTCCTTCTCCAAGAGGGGTGGGCGTGATACTGGAGGAGGTGGGGAAGGGAAGTGAAGTTATTAATATTGCCCGGATAATCTTAGCAAAACTGGCCTAAGACACCAGAATCAAATCAGAGGCTGTTGTAGAAAATAGATCATTCCACAATTCTCTCAATAATTAATTTTTTTCTTTTTTAGTAGGATTCTCACTCTGTTACCCAGGATGGGGTGCGGTGGCATGTTCATGGCCACCGCAGCCTTGACCTGCTGGGCTCAGGCGATCCTTCTATCTCAGCTGGAACCACAGGTGTGCGCCACCATGTCAGGCTAATTTTAGATTTATTATAGAGACGAGGTCTCGTCAAGTTGCCCAGGCTGGTCTTGAACCCCCAGGCTCAGGCAATCCTCTCACCTTCGCCTCCCAAAGTGCTGGGATTACGGGTGTGAGCCACTGCGCCTAGCTAATAATTTAATTTTCTAGGACTGCGATGGTCTACACATATCACATAGGCCAGGCGTAAGCTAAAGTCAAGATAGACATTTACCAAGAGACCAAAAAGGAAAAAATTAAGTAAGGCGCAGTGGCTTAATCCCCAGCACTTTGGGAGGCCCAGGAAAGAGGATCACTTGAGCCAGGAGTTTGAGACCAGCCTGGACAACATAGCAAGATCTCATCTCTACAAGAAATTTTAAAATTAGCTGGGCGCGGTGGTACCTGCCTATAGTCCTAGCTACTCAGGAAGCTGAGGTAGGAGGTCAAGGTTGCAGTGAGTCATGATTGTGCCACTGCACTCCAGCCTGGGCAACAGAGTGAGATCCCACCTCAAAAGGAAGGAAGGAAGGAAGGAAGAGTGAGAGACAGAAATAAAGTATCAGGCAGTGGTGCTAGTAACTATCAATTTCAAGAAACGACATGACATCATCCGTCAAAAATGGTTTAAATAATTAAACTGTGTTTTTTGCCAATGAGTAAATTGGCACTCGTTCTTCCTATGGCATTCGTTGGGGGCGTGGTGTGTGCACCAGGCCCATTTCAATAGTCCCTGGGTGACGGAGCCATGAGCAGACTCTCACGGTTAGAAGAGACCCTAAAGTTCCCATGTGTCCAACCCCTTCCAGATAGCCTCGCCCAGGGCTGGTCCTTGCCATGCTTAACACAGGCAGTGATAGGCGCTCATTACCTCAGGTGGCCCACTCATTTTCTGACAGCTGTTACAGTGAGAAAATCCCCTGTTCTCAAGAGAAGACATCAGCATCCCTGTTGCTTCCTGTCTCTTGGAGTCCTACACACTAAGCCTAATCCCTTTCCACACAAGGGCCCTTCAAAGATTTGGAAAGCCCCAAACCCTGTGCATGCCACGGAGGTAATCTCTGCTCTGGAGAAGCTGACTGTTGATGATGACACACTACATAACCAAATACTCACATGTTCGGAACATCACAGTGTTAAAGAATAGGAAGGGAGTCTATTACGTTCCCAAGTAAGACCTCATATAATTTTAGCAAAGTGTAACCAACATTACATTTTTTTTTTGAGTCAGGGTCTTACTGTTGCTGGGGGTGGTGGCACATGCCCCTTGGAAGGCTGAGGCAGAAGGATCACCTGAGCCCAGGAGGTCGAGGTTGCAGTGAGATACTACACTCTAGCCTGAGCAACAGAGTGAGATCCCCAACTCAAAAAAAAAAAAAAAATCACAATTACTCAGAGGCACTTAGACTTTGAGTCAATTTTCAATTTTCGTGGATAAAATGTGAATAAAGGCAGTTAGAAGCCCACAGGCATCGCGGTCTTAGAACCGCCTAAAAAAAAAAAGTACTGTCAAACACAGTGTGGTTTAAGTACCGTACTGAGTATGTGGTATTTGCAAAGGACTAAGTGGTTTACTTAAATGGTGTCACATGAAGGATTACAATTTCATTCCCAAGGTTATGATAGCTTAGCTGCCAGGGACAGCCAAAACCAGACACGCCCAGAAATGACCTCCTCAGAACTTCAGCTAACCCCAATTCTTAATTAGAAACACAGGGCCGCTCAGCTGGCTGCCAACGAGTACAATTCAGGAGACTCAGAAGGAGGAAGTATTTATTGGGAGCAATAAAAAGAGAGCAACAGGCAAAAATTTATTTCACCTCGTTCCTGCACTTGGTGTCAAGATTTGGTTTAATTTTTCCCCAGTATCTTAGCTCGGATTCTACATCATCAAGTTGACTTAGAAAAGAACAAGCCAAGTTCATTTCATTTCTTTTTCTCTAAGAGCTTAGTGTTCATGAGATGAAACCGTGATTGCCTTCCTCAACTTCTCCTGGCAGATTTATGTGTGTCCTCAGAACATTTATCACACGATTCATATATACTTTTTCAGATGGCTGTTCTGAGTCAGAGTCTCACGCTGTCACCCAGGCTGGAGTGCAGGGGCACAATCACGGCTCACCACAGCCTCTAACTTCTGGGCTCAGGTGATCCTTCTGCCCCAGGCTCCTGAGTAGCTGGGACTACAAGTGCGCACCACCACGCCTGGCCTCAGGTGACTTATTATAAGCTTTCTACATGCCTTTCTTGCCTACCAGCCCACACTCTTGCTGCAGTAAGAGCCAATGCCCCCTCCCCCTGCATTCCTATCCACCAGCTCAGGCAGACGAGTTAACGAAATGGTGGACGATGGAATAATCTTAATTTTTTCTGAGATGAATATTCTTTATTGTCAACTACAGTACCATGTGCCAGAGTACCCTGTGACAATTTGGTCACAATCTGAAAGAAGCTTATCATTTACTCAAAGGTCAGAAAGATTGTTTACACAGAGAGAATGATAAAGCTCTGAGCCATTTGCAAAATTCAGAATCCTGGTGAACAAGAGTATCGCCATTAGTCATGGGCCTAACTAAGCTCAAATGGAATATAAACATGTGTTATTCATCCCAGTCACCTGTAGGATTTCAAAGGTTTTGTAAAGCTTTTTCTTATCTAACAAACAGATCATTGGTTGTGTTTCTCCTTACACTCAACTGAGGTAAATAATTCAAAGGCCCTGTTGGAAAAGGGTTCTTTTAATTAGTACAAATAAAAGAAAAGCTCACAGATATTGAGAGTTACTCAGCCGGGCTCGGTGGCTCAGCCTGTAATCCCACGTCTTTGGGAGGCTGAGGTGAGTGAAATGCCTGAGCCCGCGGGTTCGAGACCCGCCTGGGCAACTTGGCGAGCCCTCATCTCTATAATAAATCAAAAATTAGCCAGGTGTGGTAGCACGCGCCTGTAGTTCCAGCTACTTGGAAGGCTGAAGCGGAAGGATCACCGGAGCCCAACAGGTCGAGGCTGCGGTGGCCAGGAGTGGTCACTGCACTCCAGTCTGGGTGACAGAGTGAGACTCCAACTCAAAAAAAAAAAGTTACTCAAGACAGAAAGGCACAATCTTAGAAAAGTCAGTAAAGATTACTTTTACTTTGTGCCATAATAATGGGTTGAAACAAACAAAAAAAATCAAATCAGGTATTTTGACACTCTTAAGAAAAAAAAAAGATGAAGCAACATGAATGGTTTTAATTTTTCTTTAGTGTGAAATTCCATCTATTCGCAGATCAGTCTGAGCTTCTTTTTTAGTTGCTCTGTCCAAGTAATTCAGAGTTCTAGAAACTTCTGCACAGAAATCAGCAAAGGCCCGGTGGAGACCGAGACTCAAATGCCCTGCAGCTGCACTCCGCGTCAAGTTCTCAAACAAAATTCCTTTTCATTAGTGTAACTGGGAAAATATGTAAAACTCAAAAGTCTCTAAGATTCCTTTGGCATATTTCCCTGAACAATTCCCAATACTTTTCATTTTGTCAGGCAAAGCAAATAAAGCGATGTGTAGGTGTAAATACTATGCGATGTGGAGTTGATGAAATACAGATGAGCCTGACAGAACAAGAAATCCTACAGTTGGAAGAATGGCTTCTTAGAAAAGAATTAATGTGCTCTGCCCTTGGATTATTAATAATGGAAGATTTTTAAAGATCTCATTGTTTTGTATTTTAATCCCATTGTTGATATATTTAAATCAAACGTATAAATAAACTTAAAAGTATCATAACAAATATATCGTTTATAGCTTCACTGAAAAATTGCTTGGGCATTTCCAAAGCATGAAAAAAAAAATTAAAATGGCAATTATAGCATGATCTCAGTGTGTAAAAAGGATGAAGGAATAGATAAGGAAGAAAATATAAAGACTGATAACAGTTCTGAGTAATGAGTTTTCTGTTGCTTTTTACTTTTTTTCTGTTAATTTTTTAAAAAATAATAAGCGAATGCCACTTTCAGAATAAAAAAGCCTTTCAGAAAGAGGACATAATTCTTCATTTAATGGCAGGGTTACTTATATTTTAAAAGTTGCAACAGTGTATATAATGGTTTGATAATGTCATTTTCCCCTAACTTGTGATCTGATCAAAGTGACATATGAAGCTGGGTGTGGTGGCTCACGCCTGTAATGCCAATACTTTGGGAGGCTGAGGCAGGAGGATTGTTTGAGCCCAGGAGTTCAAGACCAGCTTAGGCAACATAGTGAGAAGCCGTCATTGCAAAAAAAAAAAAAAAGTGAATATGAAGGTGATTTTTATTTCAAATTGGCTTTTTACTTTAGATTATAAATGTTGTTTTAACTCAGTGCTTTTTTGTGTTTTTTTGTTTTCATTTTTTAGAGACATAGGTCTTCTTGTGCTACCCAGGTTGGTCTCAAACTCCTGGCCTCAAGTAATCCATTTATTTTAGCCTCCTGAGTAGCTGAGATTACAAGTGTAAGCAACCATGCCTGGCCTACTTTATTACAGACAAAATACTTGTCCATGTCCTAAACTGGTATCAGTCTTTCAGCTGTTAAAGCACTAGAAACTGTGTTGGGGATGGAGGGCTGTTTATTTTTCTCTTATGGAATCCAGTGAAGATATTTCCTAAAAATCGACATATTTCCTAATAATCTTAGCTCTGCTACAGATAGGTGTGTGTATGTGTTTAAAATAATTGTATCCTGTTTCTTTCCAGTTAAAACAACCCACCATTTAATTTTTGTTCCTTCAACGGTCTTTGCTAGGTAAAGGAACTTATACCAAAATTTCAGAAAAAGAACTGTTGCTCTCTTGGTATTAAATTTTACTTGAGAATACAAGTATAATCTTCATTTCTCCTTTTTTTTTTTTTGAGTAGGAGTCTTGCTGTGTTGCCCAGGCTACAGTGCAGTGGCACGCTCACGGTCACTGCAGCCTCGGCCTGCTGGGCTCAGATGATCCTTTCACCTCAGCTTTCCAAGTAGCTAGAACCACAGGCACTCACCACTATGCCTGGCTAATTTTTTAAATTTATTGTAGAGACGAGGTCTCGCCAAGTTGCCCAGGCTGGTCTGGAACCCCTGGACTCAGGAAATCCTCTCACCTCTACCTCCCAAAGTGCTGGGATTACAGGCGTGAGCCTCCACATCTGGCTTAATCTTCATCTCTATTTACAACATGGCAAGCTAACCTCGGCTCAGGTACACATCAACACCAACAAAGAGCTAGAGTGGAGCAATGTTCTACTGGGTATGACCAACATTAGCTGTAACCCCAGACAGGCATGCTAACTAGCTTTCTCAAGTATGTAGCTGGAGGTCAGGTTTTGACAGTTTGATCACAACTTAGAAACTTGATAACCATATTATCATTGCTTTTGTTTTAGAAGTATCAATTCTGGCCAGTAATTATGAAGCAAGAGAATTACCTGAACCCAGGGGTTTGAGACCAGCCTGGGTAACATAGCAAGGTCTTGTCTCTACAATAAATAAAAAAATAAGCTGGGTGTGGTGGCGCATGCCTGTAGTTCCAGCTACTTGGAAAGCTGAGGCGAAAGGATCACTTGAGCCCAGCAGGTAGAGGCTACAGTGGCCATAAGCATGCTACCACACTCCAGCCTGGGCAACAGAATGAGATTCTAACTCAAAGGGGAAAAAAAAAAGAAGTATCAATTCTGTGTTTCCAGGTACAGGATGGGCTGTATCTACATTTATGTTTTTACTGACAAGGCCAAAATGGAGAAAATCACAGCCTCTCCATAAGAAAAACTGCCACATAATTCTTCCTTTGTAACCTGAGAACACATCCTCTTACGTCTTCCTAAATCCTTCAGTCTGAAGAGGGTAAGAAAACCCGTAAATCTACCTGCCAAGACCACCTAAAGCCTAAAGAAAAAGGGAATCAATTCTTTGGATAAGATGCTTTTAAACTTCTCAGTGTCCAAGAGTTTGTTTTTTTTTATTGCAAATAAACATGTGTTAGGCCGGGTATGGTGGCTCAATCCTGTAATCCCAGCACTTTGGGAGGCTGAGAGAGGATTGCCTGAGCGCAGGGGTTCAAGACCAGCCTGGGCAACTTGTTGAGACCTTGTCTCTACATTAAATCAAAAATAAATAAATAAGATGGGCGTGGTAGCTCACCCCTGTAGTTTCAGCTACTTGGAATGCTGAGGCGGAATGATCACTTGAGTTCAGCAGGTGGCAGCTGCAGTGGCTGTAAGAATGCCAATGCACTCCAGCCTGGGTGATAGAATGAGACTCTTGTCACCAAAAAAAACCCAAAAAACAACAACAGAGAAAACCCATGTAACAAGCATCTTCTGGGCTGGGCACGGTGGTTCATGCCTGTAATCCTAGCATTTTGGAAGGCCAAGGTAGGAGGATTGATTGAGCTCAAGACCAACCTGGGCAATACAGCCAGACCTCATCTCTACAAAAAAAATCAAAAATTTAGCCGGGAGTAGTGGTGTGTACCTATAGCCCCAGCTAATCAAGGAGGTCAAGGCAGAAGGATCGCCGGGGTCCAGGAAGTCAAGGCTGTGGTAAGACCTGATCATGCCACTGCACTCCAGCCCTGGGCGACAGAGTGAGATCCTGACTCAAAAAAAAAAAAAAAAGAATGCACCGATAAAAACAACTCTGACTAGTCATGTGCTCTAAACTCAGAGACCCCAGAGCCAGGTCTAACCAGACAGCCAGGTCCTTCCAAGGGTCCGGCCCAGAGGGTGCCTGCAGGTAGGGCAAACCTCTACCCTCAGGAAGGAATTTTCCCTCAGCTCAATTAGGAGACTTTCAGGTTGGGGTCCAAGGTGGGAAGGGGATGTGGGAGTCCTACTGCAGTGAGCCTGGAAGCCTGAGGTAGAAGGTTTAAGTCACAGGCAACTGAGATGCTGCAGAAGAGTATGAATTCCTTAAAGCGCAGTTGCCGAGGGACTCGCCGAGGGACTATGAGAGAGACCCTGGCTGTCCATCCCTCACAACAAACTAGCAGAAGGAGAAGGAGAAAGGAGGTTGGGGGCAGGGGAGGGAGGTGGAGAGGAAAAAGGGATATGAAGAAATTACTACACCCTTGAAAAGGTGATTGTACTATTAGATGATATTTTGCTTTATAAATCATTAAATTCGCCTCCAGGGATTTTTCCTAAGAAGATAATTAGATGAGCAAACACACATGCCCAAGGTTGTTAATTTCAGCACTGTTTATAAAGGCAAAAACTGGAAACAATTTAATGTCTCATCATTAGAGAATTGGTTAAATAGTTACGGAACTTCCCAGTTATAGTTTCAAATCATTTTTCTGCATCAATACACCTGAACAAAGAGAAACACGATGTACTATCAGTGGCTGGGCCAGAGCAGAGGCTCTCCATGTAACTAGAGAGGTGCTAGAAGTGTAAAATGAAATCCTCCCTCACCCTGGGGATTTTTGGTACCCCCTGCCCTGGCCTCCCCTTCCCCAATATGTTTAAGAATCTGAGATGTGAGCATTGTCATGAAAAATGGTAACATGGCCAGGCTTGGTGGCTCACGCCTGTAATGCCAACACTTTGGGAGGCTGAGGCAGGAGGATTGCTTAAACCCAGGAGTTTGAGATCAGCCTGGGCAACATGCAAGACCTGGTCTCTACAAAAAAAATTTAAAAATTAGCCAGGCATGATGGTGCACACCTGTAGGCCCAGCTACTTGGGAGGTTGAGGCGGAAGGATCTTCCGAGCCCAGGTGAGCTGTGATTGTGCCACTGAACTCCAGCCTGGGTGACAGAGTGAGATGCCAATTCAGAAAAGAAAGAGTAACAGCTTAATATTCACTCACATGGCACTAGGTACACAATACATGGCTGAACAGTCAAGTTTCATAGTTCCAGTATGATCTTATTGATGAAAGACTAGCAGTGTCAAGACCATCTTAAAATGTTAACAGCTGTTTCCTTCCAGTTGCTAGGATTCGGGATGTTTTACTTTCTTATTTATATTTTCTGTATTTGGGGAATATTTCTACACTGAGACTACATTATTTTATAAGCAGAAAAAGAAATAAAGAAAAAAGCTCTTACATTAATAATTAAGTATGTAAAAACAAAGTTTACTGGGAGTCAAGTCCTTACAAGAAATGTCTCTTCCTAACAAATGAGTTTTTGCACCTCAAGCCTTGGCCTATAGATCATAAGCAATAGTCACTGTAATGAAATTTCCAGACAACAAAGGAACGTATACGGTCTCTTGATGTTCCCTCAGGTCAATTTGGATAAATATTTGAAATCCCTTGCTATCACTTCTTTCAGCTAGTAAGTATATTTCTGTTTTCAAAAAGAGCAGGAAAAAAAAACAAACTCCTCTTTTCACAAATTTGTCTTTTTTCCTCCATAAGGCCCTCTGAAATTAAAATTCGTCTCATAAAATAATCAACAGAAATAAAAATGGTCCAGTTTTGAAATTCAAGAAAAGAGAAATAACGAGACAACAGAATGAATTTGAAATGTGAATACAGAAATAAGAAATCTCAAGGATGTTAATAGGAAAACGTAAGTTTCATACAACTGTACATGTTCCATTAAAATATGATTTCTAAGTGGAACACACACACAAAATCTGCTCAGTTCAAAATATTGTACTTTCAATTCTTAATTTGAATTTTGTCATGAAAAACTAAATTAAAAAGGCAAGGGAGAGCGGGATCCATCACAACACAATCTGAGAAACAAAAGATAAAGTCCTGTAACTTGTTTACTTTATATTTTTTAGAGGAGACTACTTTGCTCTGCACTGAATATAAAAACTTACCTCATGCCAAAAGTAGGGGCACCAAATGAAATGGACAAAAATAATGTCAAAATTGAGAATAGGGTGGACTCGAGGGGTATGAGATAAATAGGACAGGTTTTATAAACATGTCTCCTTAGTAAAGTAGATTTTAAATGTCGTCTTACCCAGCGACTAAGACGTATTTTCCATCTGCTTGATCCTTTAACCTTTCAAGCAGGGACAAACGTACTTTGGCCTTGCTCTTGCCGTAGATTTCAATTTCATCTGCAAGCAATCCTATCTCCTTGGCAAGAACATCCACAGCTTTTGGAGTCTGGCCTCTTGAAATCTCGATATCACTAGGGGGAAAGCAACACAAGAGAGGCTGGAGTCTTCTCAGCTTAGGTGGTCGCTGCTGTTGTGAACACAGCCATATTTCATGCCAACAATTAAATCAACGCAATTGCTTTGGGGGTCCCTGCTCCCAGGCTGTATCAAGCACAACTGCTAACAATTAACGTGTATGAGAACATGGTGCATATGTTTAGAGATGCGATTCCCAAGGACTCACAAAGATCCTAGAATTGTGTCCAGGTACAAAGATGACACTGATGCCTCATGGAGAGGAGAACTGTCTAGTACAATGTGCCCCAAAGCCTCCTACGAGTGTGGATCCTCCACAAAGTGCCTTGTGTGGACCATGGCTGTATCTCCTCGCCATGAATAGAAGGGTCATTGTATAACACTGTTCTACTGGGCTGGTCACATGTGTCTCTTGGTTCGTTAAAAAATGTGGAAATGCTCTTTTGTTTCATCTATGTCCATATTTCCCCTCTCTCTTTCCCACTTCCAGTTCAAATTCATATTTCAAAATATTTTAGTCATTACATAACTGTCGGTAAAAAGACCTAGTGCCCGAAGCTCAACCTCAGACTGAGGGAATTTTAGGAACTCTGGAGTGTTGCTGGGTACGTAATCTGACACTTCTATTTCTACTGGCAAGGTGAGACCACCACAGCTCATCGTACAGGAGTACCGTGGACGCCAGCATGTACAACGATGGATTCTTCAGGGAACCTCCAAAGCTCACGTGTTTGATCATTTCTTTCCTGGGTAGTCGAGTCACCCATCCATCTACTGGCCATCTGTCTGAGTGAGAGCTGAAAGGCTTACCTATTCCCCCAGCCAGCAAGGCTCACCCAGTGTGTTGGGCACAGGAGAACAGGCATCAGAGACTGCTCTTAAGAATCACAGCAGATAATACTGTAAGAAAGGGATTGGCGGCCAGGCACCGTAGCACAGTCTGTAATCTCAGCACTTTGGGAGGCCGAGGCGAGAGGAGTGCCTGAGCCCGGAGGTTCAAGACCAGTCTGGGCAACTTGGTGAGACTTCATCTCTACAATAAATCACAAAAACTAGCTGGGCGTGATGGCATGCATCTGTAGTTCCAGTTACTTGGAAGGCTGAGGAGGAAGGATCGCTTGAGCCCAGCAGGTCGAGGCTGCGGTGGCCGGGATCGTGCCACTGAACTCCAGCCTGGACGACAAGAGTGAGACTCCAACTCAAAAAAAAAAAAAAGAAAAAAAGGGATTGGCAGTAGTGGGACACTGCCAGGGTCGGGGGTCTGGGGCGGGGGAGGGCACATAACATCAATAAAGGTACCAGACATCAAACCAGGTAAAGTGGGGACCAAAGGGAGCCCCAAACTTTACCTGTACAGTGACTGCCTGTATACCTAATCCCAAATTGTACCCCACATCTTTAAAAATAATAAAAAAGATTCAGTGAACAATGGTCAGGAGTTTGGACTTCATTCCCAGATGGTGGGAAGCTGGAGTATGCTCAGGAGCGTGTGATTGGTCATTGCCGAGTGGGTGAGTGAGTAAAGAAATTTGCCATCTGTGGCCGAGACAACTTTAGGAATCTCTTGTGGGTTAGAAGTGGATCTCACTCATGTTTGAGTAAACAATTACAAAAAAAAGTCACAGCAGAGAGGACAGCCATTCCCTGATTTGCCTTGGAGCACTGATTGGTGACACAGCAGCCTCTTTGCCATGGACAGCAGCTCACCCCCTTCTCGATTGGGCAGCCCCTCGACCCTGTTTCTGTAGCTTGGGGTAAGAGATAACAGCAAACACACCTCCATGTAGATGTCTCCAAGGGACACCAGAGAGGCCAGGAGAGGGCACGGGGCCTCATGGTGGTGTGGACTGGGCACCGGGCTTCTAACAGGTCATCCCCTTACCAGGACCACCAGGTATATTCCTTCTCATTCTTTGCCCACCCAACCTTTCTTTTCTAGACCCCCATTCCATGTTGACTTCCTAGCCATATCCTTTTTCTGTTTTTCTTCTCCCACAATCTCCTAAATTAAAGAGCCTAGTCTTGGAGAGTCTCCAAGGTTTTCTCGTCACTAACTAAAGTCACAGGGACATCATTTTGTGTTTTCGAGTGATTAATAAACTACTCAACTTGCCTTCTTCTCCCAGTGGTTCTAGAAATCAAATTTGGTTCAACAGTTAAAGCATTATTTTCCCCTCAAGTAGAATTTACTATGAAAGTCTTTGGTACACAATTCGGTGGGATCCATCTTAATTTGTTTTTAGCTCTGGGTAAGTATAATTTACTTTTTAAAACTAGGGTCCTATAACAACATATATATCTTCAAAAATGAAGATATTTTACAAAACAGATTGTACAACTATAGGGACGACGTTTCAAAGAATAACATTCTTCACTGGAACTCGTGTCTTAATGAACACAGAGCGTGACTAAGATGTTTAGTCTATTGCAGGGGCAAAAACATAGCCTGGATGTTTCACCTGCCTGGTGGGCATAACCTCACCAGAGTGCTCAGCTGACCGCCCAAGGAAACAGAGGTCAATTTTAAAAAGCAACTGGTTATCAGGTGAAAAATGAGTCCATTCCTGGAGGGGTTTTATCTGACACTTCAAGCATTCCAAGGTTGCTAGATGGGAATACCTGGGGACACACACCTGGCATTCGGTGCACCTGGATAAAGGGAGCAGGGCCAATTCCTTGGAGGAGAGCAGACATGTCTGATTCTCTGGCTCAGACATCATCTCGAACCAATCATTCTAAATCAGACACTGAGATTCTGTCCTGCAGTTTGTATTTCCAAATTTATACATAGAGAATATGTAGCTTAGACCGCATCAAATACCACTCTGAGGAAAATATTCATCCTGACTATCACAGACGATCTTACCAGAGAGTTCAGATGCAAGCCAAGCTCAATTCCGACATGGAGTGACGTTTGGTTAGGCTGGTCACTTACCTCAGAGTAGATACCTACATGGCCCTTATGGCCAAGCAGATATATGTGCTAGGCATTTCTAACACTCAAAAGCATATTCCAAATATTGCATTCCCGTATTTTGTCAAATCTAAAACCACTGCTTTGTGGACTACTAAGAAAAACCCTGCCATCTAATATAGGACACATCAATGAAATAAAATGAGAAAACATGCATTCATATTATGGACAGAATATGGTAAGCATGTTCATTATGATTCAATTTCAGAAGATTCATGGTAGAGAAAACAGGGTGGTGATTTAATGATGGGAGAAAATTACTTACACCAAAAACATAGCAACATGAGCTGTGCCCCCACCCATGACTAACTGGATTCCTAAGACACCCGGAGAAACGCCACCAATTACCTTGGCACCGGGGAGAGAGGCTGAAGCTTCAAGCAGTGGAGTCGCCACCGCCTGTGTTGCTGTTCACGAAGCCATCTCCTGCCACTGCTCACCATGTTCTTCAGCAGGGAGAGAGGGGAAAGTTTGCGTTACAAATGCACACGCTCGTGGGGGATGGCCTTCCACCAAGAAAGTATGGCTCGCAGATGTTAGGAGATGGAAAGGATGGTAAAGCCACATGGAAATGCATGGAAATATCAGAAATAATTTCATTCACATGTAATTAGGCTTGTAGGTTTTCTTAAAAGGGAAAATGTAAGCTAAAAACACTATTAAAATAAGCCGGGCATGGTGGCATGTGCCTGTAATCCCAGGTACCAGTGAAGTGGAGGCAGGACAATCTCTTGAGGCCAGGAGTTTGAGGCTGCTGTGAGCTATGATGGTGTCACCACACTCCAGCCTGGGCGACAGAGCAAGACTTTGTCGTTAATTAATTAATTAATCAATTTTAAAAATGAATAGCTTCCGTGTTCACAAAAGTCATCGTGTACACAGATCAAATTATCCTGGGTAGTCTCTTTATTTCAATTAGACAAGAAGAATGAGGAAAATACAAGACCAGGCCGGGTGCAGTGGCTTATGCCTGTCATTCCAGCACTTTGAGAGGTGGAAGCCAAGTGGATTGACTGAGCTCAGGGGTTCGAGATCAGCTTGGGCAACTTGGTGAGGCCTCATCTCTACAATAAATCAAAAAATTAGCCAAGCATGGTAGCATGTGCCTGTAGCTCTGGCTACTTGGAAGGCTGTGGCAGAAGGATCACCTGAGTCCAGGCAGGTCGAAGATGTGGTGGCCCTAAGCGTGCCACTGCTCCCCAGCCTGGGTGACACAGTGAGACTCCTACTCAAAAAAAAAAAAAAATTGTCTACAAATAATACATACTTTTTTTCCCAGAGAGGGTCTCGCTCTGTTTCCCAGGCTGGAGTGCAGTGGTGTAATCATTGCTTACTGCAGCCTCGACCTTCTGGGCACAAGTGATCCTCCTGCCTCAGCCTCTTGAGTAGCTGGCGCTATAGGTGGGTGCCACCATGTCCAGCTAATTTCTCAATTATTTGTAGAGACAGGGGTCTTGCCTTGCTGTCCAGGCTGGTCTCGAACTCTTGGCCTCAAGGAATCCTCCTGCCTTGGCCTCCCAAAGTGTTGGGACTACAGGTATGAGCCACCACACCAGGTTAACAAATATTTTAATAATCCTGTCTTCAAGAGGTGAACCAGTTCTTTTTCCCTTGAATGTAAACTAAGCAACTCGCTTCTAACACACAGGAAAGAAGGCAGTGGCAGTGTGTGGTTTTGAAGACTATGTCATGAATCATGCCGCGGTTTCCTCCTTGCTTTCTCCCTTGGATGGCTCATTCTAGGGGCAGTTAGCTGCCACACTGTGAGCAACCCTATGGAAAGGTCTACATGATGAGGAACTAAACTATTCTGCCAAAAGCCCGTGAGGAATTAACCATCACATGCAAGCAGTCACAGGAGTGCATCATCTTGGAAATGGATCAAATCCTGAGCCAGAACCACCAAACCTGCTGATCTATTGCCAAATCTCTGACTCACAGAAACTGTGAGATAACAAATGTTTGTGGGCAGGCATGGTGGCTCACGTCTGTAATCCCAGCACTTTGGGAGGCAAAGGTGAGAGGATTGCCTGAGCCCAGGGGTTTGAGACCAGCCCGGGCAACTTGGTGAGACTTCGTCTCTACAATAAATCAAAAAATTAGCTGGGCATGATGGCACATGCCTGTGGTTCCAGTTACTTGGAAGGCTGAGGCGGAAGGATCACCTGAGCCTAGCAGATCAAGTCTGCAGTGGCCATGAGCGGGTGCCACTGCACTCAAGCCTGGGCGACAGAATGAAAAAGAAATGTTTGTGGCCCTAAGTGGCTAAATTTTAGAGGTCATTTATTGCACAGCACTAGATAACTAATACACAGACCCTGATTTGGGTCCCTGCCCCATACATGGCAGGTGATCACAGGCAAGTCACTTTTCTGTTTTATCATTTTCTCATGTATCAAATGAGCTCGACACTCCGTGTATAAAGTGTCTTACACTGTATCTGGTAAACAGAACACCTGCAAAATGTAAGCAACTATTAATCAGGCCTCTAAACTCAAACCTCTCAAAAAGCTGTGTCAAACAAACCTGAATCCTCAGAGCAGCAGCAAGAAGACTCACATCATCTTCAATTAGTCCACTGAAATGCACCCCAGGGGAACCTTGTCCAACCTTCCCTGAAAAAAATTTGAAGAAAAAGAAGAAAGACTTGAACATATTATCATTCATACCAATAGCTCCTTATAAAAAATCAGCACATTGAGTAACTATCTTCCTTTCTTTTTTTTGTGTTGGAGCAACACTTCAATTTTATGAATCACTCTTTGTCACCCAGGCTGGAGTGCAGTGGAACGCTCATGGCCACCGCAGCCTCGACTTGCTGGGTTTAGGCGATCTTTCCGCCTCACCCTTCCAAGTAGCTGGAACTACAAACGCATGCCACCACACCCGGCTAGTTTTTGTGATTTATTGTAAAGACAAGGTCTCACCAAGTTGCCCAGGCTGGTCTCAAACTCCAGGGCTCAGGCAATCCTTTCACCTCTACCTCCCAAAGTGCTGGGATTACAGGCTGAGCCACCACATCCAGTCTTTTTTTTTTTTAATAAACAGAGACAGTCTCCCGCTGTACTCTGTCACCCAGTCTGAAGTGAAGTGGCTTAATCATGGCTCACCACAGCCTCAACCTCCTGGGCTCAGGCGATTCTTACACGTCAGCTTCATGAGCAGCTAGGACTACATGCATGTGCCACCTTGTCCGGCTTATTTTTTGTTGCTGTTGGTGGAGTCAGGGTCACACTATGTTGCCCAGGTTAATGGTCTCATTTTTAACTGAGAAAGTTAGGCTGTCTGGGCACAGATAACAGGCTGGTCAACTCTGGCATAGCTGTGGGGCTCTAATTCAGTCTGCTTCATATTTAACATTAGAGAAGTAGCCATCTAAGGTATTTACCTAGGATAAATGAATTTAATTTAATAAAGTACAGCAAGCTTGGAGAATTCATATCTCACACTGTACTGAGAGAAACATCTAGGTACACTGTCTCTTTAAACAACCACAAGCATAATAGCTCAAGGTCACTCATAGTGAACATTTGAAACACTTAAGTGAAGGCAGAACAGCCTGTAAACAAGCTCACGCCCGGATTAAAATCATGCCTCCACTTCTTATTAGTAATTGTGACCTTGGGTCCGTTAATTCATGTGGGTAATTTCAACCTCCTAGCCTTTTGTGAACATGAAATGTGGTGAAGTATAGAAAAGGTATGGCCAAAAGTATGTACGTTTAAACAATTAGAGCAAAAATACTGTTTAGGAGAAAAACAGGGAAATGTCTTCCATAGCATAATTTGTCAGAAATACTTTGTCTCCTAACCTTCTGACTTTTTGACACAGTGGGGTTTCATCTTGGTAGAAGGATCCATAATCTTGATTGAACAATAGGTAGAAAGTAGAAGCAATTTTGCTTGTGCTCAAAGCATAGCAGGATAAACACATTTCCAGGATAAACCCGGCCAAAGCGTTTCAGGAAAGCGACGCTTTCTTTGATAATTAAAAAATTCTGGCCAGGCTCGGTGGCTCAGCCTGTAATCCCGTGCTTTGGGAGGCCAAGGTGAGTGGATTGCCTGAGCCCGTGGGTTCGAGACCCACCTGGGCAACTTGGTGAGCCCTCATCTCTACAATAAATCAAAAATTAGCCAGGTGTGGTAGTGGGCACATGTAGTTCCGGCTACTTGGAAGGCTAAGGCAGAAGGATCACTGGAGCCCAGCAGGTCGAGGCTGCAGTGGCTGGGAGCATGCCACTGCCCTCTAGCCTAGGCGACAGAGTAAGACTCCAACTCAAAAAAAAAAAATTCTGACTGGGTGCGAAAGCTCACACTCTGGGAGGCTGAGGTGGGAGAATTGCTTGAGCCCAGCAGTTCGAGACCAGCCTGGACAATATAATGAGACCTTGTCTCCAAAATAATATAAAAATTTGCTGGGTGTGGTAACGCGCCTGCAGTGCCAGCTACTCTGGAGGCTGAGGTGGAAGGATTGCCTGAGCCCAGGAGGTCGAGGCTGCCATGAGCCATGATTGTGTCACTGAAACAGTGAGATCCTGACTCAAAAAAAAAAATTCCCTGTTGTAGAAGTGATAGGACCAATTTTCCATTAAATCTAAGAGATTATACTTTAGGATATTAACTTTAGGGATTAGCCAATTATTCAAACAGAAAGACATTGCTAAGAATTCCACTCTTTTCTCCTTTAGACAGCACTTATAAAAATTTATGAAAAGTAAACACACATGTAAAATGTTGTAGCCCACATATTTTAAATAGCAACTTTTTTGAATTAAGAGACTATTTTCTTCTTTTTTGGAACACTCTACTCTTAAATAATCCACTTAGCTGACAGTCCTTTGCAAAAAAGAACACAAAACACTTAAGAGTATATGTTTTGTGTTGTTCTATTGTCAAATGTATTAAGGGTGTTGGAAAATCATATCCCTCAAGTATTGTTTAAAGATTAGTAACACTTCAGTTCTATGAATCATTTTTAGGCAAAAGCCAAGAGTCTAGAGGATGAGATCTGTGTTGTTTTGTTTTAATCACTAGAGATCTGATCTTAACATCTTGTCCAACTACTACGGAAAATAAATAGGCTTCTCTCATTCTTCTATCTTTAAGTGATGGAAAAATTTTTAAAAAGCTATATTCTAGGAGTTGGTACCAAGTCACAAATTCATGTTCTCAGGACATAATCAGGAATACCCATGTGGGTGAAGAACATTTTGACTTCCAAAGTTACACAGGAAATGTAAATTCCTCCTATGATTAGTCACTTGCATAACACAGAACTTAGCAAAAGTGAGGATATGCTTTTCTGAGACGCTGTGATTCCTGACCTAAACCATGTCACCATTTTTTTTCTTTTTTTGAGTAGGAGTCTTACTCTGTCACCCAGGCTGGAGTACAGTGGCCATCACTCCTGGCTGATTTTTTAAATTTATTATAGAGATGAAGCCTCACCAAGTTGCCCAGGCTGGTCTCAAACCCTTGGACTCAGGGAATCCTCTCACTTCCACTTCCCAAAGTGCTGGGATTATAGGCGTGAACCACCACACCAATAATTTCAACAACCATAAGGAGGAGAAGGCATGATGACTAAAACAAAGTCTTTCAAGGTTTCCAGCTGAAGATGGTAGGCAGCGTACACAGCACTACTTTCCTTCCAGTCAAGGTGGCCAAAATATATGTTAGAAGAACATAAACCCATAGGAGTAAAAAGGGAGCTATGAAGGGATCAGAAATCTTACAAAACTTTTGGAAGAGAAGCAAGTAGGATCAGATTGAAGGGAACCAGAGCAGAGGAATCTGTGACCCCAAATACTGACAGAAGCCTCTAATGAGGTAAAAATCTCTCCTTGCTCATGAACCCCGTTTAAGCCCAAAGTTCACAGTCAACAAATATTAGAAGCAGCAGTGGGTAAAGTAGCAGTCCCCTAGACTAAAAGGTGTCCTCTAGTAGCTGGGCAAGTTGACTCTGTTCACACATCATGTTGCCTTCTGACTTTTACAACTAGTAGACAAAGGTTTACTACCTGCAGTTAGCTGTTGGCCCATTAAGAAATAAGTAATGAAGGCCAGGAGCAGTGACTCCCGCCTGGAATCCCAGCACTTAGGGAGGCCAAGACAAGAAAATAGTTTGAGCCGAGGAATTCGAGACCGGTCTAGGCAACAGAGACTTCGTCTCTACAAAAAAATAAAAAAAATTAGCCATGGTGGCACACACTTGTAGTCCCAGCTATTTGGGAGGCTGAGGTGGAAGGATCGCCTGAGTCCAGGAGGTTGAGGCTGCGGTGAGCCACGATCATGCCATTGCACTCCAGTCTGGGTGACAGACTAAGACCCCAAATAAAAAAAAAAGTAGCCGGGTTCGGTGGCTCAGCCTGTAATCCTGTGCCTTTGGGAGGCTGAGGAGAGTGGATTGCCTGAGCCCACGGGTTTGAGACCCAACTGGGCAGGCGAGACCTCATCTCTACAATAAATAAAAAAAAATTAGCCGGGCGTGATAGCGCGCGCCTGTAATTCCGGCTACTCAGAAGGCTGA
>NW_007259899.1:523056-527273 GCF_000164805.1 Carlito syrichta
CCAACCCAAAAAAAAAAAAAAAAAAAAAAAAAAGCAATGAAAAAAATTAAAACAATACAAAACCCACACTCTCCTTATTATTTTTATATACACACAAGCACATATATGTATATTTCAAATGTTAGAACAATCTTGTAGGACCCAGTATTTCTCTTTTGGAAGCAGTTATCTGACTTTCAGTAATGCTTTTAGTATCATATTATTTTCTTCTTAATGGAAAAATGTAAAATCATTATTTCATGGCGACCAGCTCAAAAGTTACTTTTCTTTTCTTCTGTGTACTATTCTGTATTTTGCAAATTTTCTGCATCAACATTGCATGCCTTTGTAGTAGGAATCAGTGCAATCTTAAAATTGAATTTGAAGTTCTGAATCCAAAGGATTTCAAGCAAGTAAGGCTGGCAACTCAAGGAATCAGGAGTATATTTTATATTTTAATTTTGTTTTTAGTTGGGTCTCACTCTGTCGCCCAGGCAGGAGTGGAGTGGCATGATCACAGCTTGATCTCCTGGGCTCAGGCGATCCTTCCACCTCAGCCTCCCAAGAACCTGGGACTATAGGCGCACATCACACCTGGCTAATTTTTTTGTAAAGATGAGGTCTTCTCTGTTGTCTAGACTGGTCTCGAACTCCTGGGCTCAAGCGATCCTCCTACCTCGGCCTCCCAAAGTGCTTGGGACTATAAGGTGTGAGCCACCATGCCTAGCCAGGAGTACATTTCAAATAAATTTCATGGCTACGGAGAATTGAGATAGTAAGTCATTATCCTGTCCCTTGCCTGTGTGAAGGCAGGACTCCATCTGAGGGTTGTCTATAGTCTGGGTCTGGAAGATACCCTAGGGATGAGTTTAACAAGGATCCTGTCCCAAACCGAGGATGGGTCTTTCCCCTTCCCACTAAACACTCTCATTGAACTCATGCTTTCTCCAGAGACAAGTCAATGAATCACTTAAAAGACGGCCATTATTTCACAATTTGTCTTATGATAACCAAACTTTCTACAATAAGAAAATTTAAGGCCAAAGCGTTATCATGCTTATCCCAGAAATCAGAACTGCCCTCTCTCTGACATGAGCTGTTGTGGGGCCACCCTGGGAATTTTGGCAAAACAATCAGCAAAGTGGGAGGGGCCCAGGCAAGGACTTTGGTCTTCCTGCCATCTCCACTCTGTGGAAACAACTACAGTTTCATGCAATTTGGTTAAGGGCACTCTTCTTGCAAAAGACCTCTAGAAACCCACAGATTAACTCTCAGATATTTTCCCCCTCTAAGAGAAAAATATTATGTGAAGTTTTAAAATCAGGAAGAACTCAAAATTAGAAATCAGTACAGATAAAAAAAATTTTTTTTTTTTAGTTGGAGTCTCACTCTGTCACCCAGATTGAAGTGCAGTGGCCGCTCCCGGCCACTGCAGCCTCGACCAGCTGGGCTCCGGCGATCCTTCCACCTCAGCCTTCCAAGTAGCTGGAACTACAGATGTGCGCTACCATGCCCGGATAATTTTTTGATTTATTGTAGAGATGAGGTCTCGCCAAGTTGCCCAGACGGGTCTTGAACCCATGGGCTCAGGCAATCCACTCACCTCAGCCTCCCAAAGCGCTGGGATTACAGGCTGAGCCACCGAGCCCGGCCAGATAAAATTTAAAATGAAGAAAAACCACTGGTGATTAGTGTTTCTGTTAAATATATTCACTTCGTAGAATAAAAAGTAAACTGCAGGCCAGGCACAGTGGCTCACGCCTATAACCTCAGCATTTTGGGAGGCAGAGGCGAGAGGACTGATTGAGCCTAGGAGTTCGAGACCAGCCTAGGCAACATAGCCAGACCTTGTTTCTACAAAAAAAACAAAAATTAGCTGAGTGAAGTGGTGAGCGCCTGTAGTCCCAGCTACTCGGGAGGCTAAGGCAGAAGGATCACCTGAGCCCAGAAGGTCAAGGTTACAGTGAGCTGAGAATGTGCTACTGCACTCCAGTCTGGGCGACAGAGAGACAGACACCGATTCAAAAAAAAAAAAAAGGAAAATGCAAATAAATGAAGTTAGTATATTAATATAAAGAATGTTGCACACACCAGGCACAGTGGCTCACACCTGTAATCCCAGCACTTTGGGAGGCTGAGGCAAGAGGACTGCCCGACCCCACAGGTTCGAGATCACCCTGGGCAAGTTGGCAAAACCTCATCTGTACAATAAACAAAAAAACTAGCTGGGCATGGTGATGCACGTTTGTGGTTCCAGTTACTTGGAAGGATGAAGCAGAAGGAATGCCCGAGTCCAGTAGGTAGAGGTCGCGGTGGCTGTGGGCAAGCCATTGCACTCCAGTCTGGGTGACAGAGTGAGACTTCAACTCAAAAAAATAAAATAAAATAATTAAAAACAAATGTTGTATACTTTTGCAAAAGTGCTCTCAAGAGCTGCACTTCTAGTTTAATCATTTCAACTTCACTATCAAATGACAGTGAATCATTATTTTTTAAAAGAATACAATGTCGCAGGTCGAGACTGCAGTCACCCGAAGTGGCCACTGCACTCCAGTCTGGGTGACAGAGTGAGACTCCAACTCAAAAAAAAAAATACAATGTAAGAAATGATGAAATAAATATAATTGAAATATTACTATCGACTTGTATAAGCAATCCTTTTTGACTACTGAAACTAATTTAATAAGGATTTAATACAGGGCTACATATTCCAAATGGTGTGAAACTATTAAAATATAAAAAACTAGGCCAGGTGAGGTGGTTCATGCCTGTAATACCAGTACTTTGGGAGGCTGAGGTGAGAGGATTGCCTGAGCCCAGGGGTTTGAGACCAGCCTGGACAACTTGGCAAGACCTTGTCTCTACAGTAAATCAAAAACTTAGCCGGACATGGTGGCACCACTGTACTCCAAGCCTGGGTGACAGAGTGAGACTCCAACTCAAAAAAAACCACAAACAAACCCCAAATTATGTATACTATATTGAGAACTAATTAAAATTTGAATGGAAAACTGGCAATATATCTCAGGCAGTGTATCTAAAACAGACAGAATTTCTAGAAATTTTTTTTTAAAAAAAGAACAACAGGTAATAGATGCAATGGATTTTAGAATAATGAAAACTCAAAAGTCATAAGCTTATTTTCTTTCCAATGCATTGGGATAATGATTAAACTACAGGCATGTCCAATTTCTCTAAGGCTGCCTTCTTACATTTTCAGAATTTCACTAATTTTTTTTTCCTTCCTCGGGCTTCATTTTCCAAATATAAACTTATGTTCTGCTCAGATGAAGTCAGAAAGTTGTTGTGTGTGCTGGGGACAACCATGGAGTGGGGATGGAAGTTCAGGAAGTGGGCCAGCATGTATTGGCAGCTGCCAACTGAGAGGGACCATGTCCAAGGTACCTCTCAATAGCCTTGCTAATACCATTTTCCCCATGAGAAAACTGAGAGTCAGTCAGGTATGGTGGCTCACACTCGTAATCCCACCACTTTGGGAGGCCAAGGTGAGAGGATTGCCTGAGCCCAGGGGTTCAAGACCAGCCTGGGCAACATGGCGAGACCTCATCTCTATAAGTCAAAAAATTAGACAGGCGTGGTGGCACACGCCTGTGGTTCCAGCTACTTGGGACTCCATCCTGGGTGAAAGGGGGACACGCCAACTCAAAAAAGAAAGAAAGAGGAAAGGAAATTGCAAATCAGAGAGTTTAAGTTATTTGTTCAAAGTCACACAGCCTATAACCACAATGCAATTAAGAATTTCTTTAAAAAACAACTCCCATCTTGAGTCAGGTAGATTCCAAAATCCATGCAAAGTCTTTGCAATACATTATTCTGTCTCCCTATAGAGCTGCAAGAGGGAAGGCCCAAGGTCCCTTAGTGGAACCACCAAGAGCAGATTAAGAAGAAACGAATGATTCC
The DNA here is from genome assembly GCF_000164805.1 of Carlito syrichta. Lineage (NCBI taxonomy): Eukaryota > Metazoa > Chordata > Mammalia > Primates > Tarsiidae > Carlito > Carlito syrichta. The sequence continues at coordinate 526,957 of NW_007259899.1, forward strand.
CCAACACATTAGCATCAGCCTGGGGAGGCAGACCAGTGCACTTCCCTTACTCCGCACTAAATAGAGTTCTGTTAGCTTGAAACGATGCTGGATCACAAAGTCAGCCTTTGGATGGTGTTCTCTGGGTCCAAGACACCTCCTTGGCTAGTTTGGTATATCAGTAAATAAGTCCCAATACTTGGGATACAAAATGGTCTTGTTTAGGGCTAATTCTACCCTTTAAGAAGCAAGGCAGCCGGGCTCGGTGGCTCAGCCTGTAATCCCGTGACTTTGGGAGGCTGAGGTGAGTGGATTGCCTGAGCCCGCGGGTTCGAGAC
>NW_007259899.1:527434-550744 GCF_000164805.1 Carlito syrichta
AAAAAAAAAAAAAAAAAGAAGCAAGGCATTACAAGATCACTGCACCTTTCTTTCATTTGAAATAGTTTTTAAAAAAATTTTATCTTTTATTTTGAGACAAGGTTTTACTCTGTTGCTAAGGCTGGAATCGCAGTGGCACGATTCTGGCTCACTGCAGCCTCGACCTCCCGGCCTCAATGATCCTCCCATCTCAGCCTCCCAAGTAGCTGTGATTACAGGTATGTGCCGCCAGGCCCAGCTACTTTTTTTTTTTGAGTTGGAGTCTCACTCTGTTGCCCAGACTGGAGTGCAGTGGCACGCTCCTGGCCCCCGCAGCCTCCCAAGTAGCCTGAACTACAGGCGTGCGCTACCACGCCCGGCTAGTTTTGATTTATTGTAAAGACGAGGTCTCGCCAAGTTGCCCGGGAGGGTCTCGAACCTGCGGGCTCAGGCAATCCACTCCTCGGCCTCCCAAAGTGCTGGAATTACAGGCTAAGCCACCGAGCCTGGCCCCCAACTACTTTTTAAAAATTTTTTTGTAGAGATGAGGTCTTACTATGTTGCCCAAGTTGATCTTGAACTCCTGGGCTCAAGCAATCCTCCCATCTCAGCTTTCCAAAGCACGGAGATTACAGGCATGAGCTACCATGCCTGGCTTACAAATAGTTTTTTTTTTAATAATAAAAAAAGTCTTTATTCTTATAGCTGGAAAGCAGGGCATTGAAATTTCCCCATTTTAAAATCGAAATATTCATCTCATGTAGTAGTACAGTGAACAGACCCAACAAGTGAGGTGTAATTGTTTTCTGAGCTCTGTTCCTGGGCTATCAGCCATCAGGAAAATCTCTCCTAGGATTAGGTATTCAATAAAATGCTTCTACATAACTACCTCATCATAAATCACCAAATCCCATCTATTTTTACAGGGGGACAGGGGGAGGGACCCTGTACCATTAAGGTGAGAATGAAAATTTCATTATAAAACCTTGCTTTCACCTCACCACAAGTTTATTAAAAATCCTTCTGATATTAAGTTTAAATAAAAGCACTGTTCTTTTAAAGAATATTTCAAAAAGTCTACTTATGTGTTTAAAGTATAGAGATTATGAAGAAAAGAGAAGAAAAACTTTTCTTCAATTTACTCACAGGTTAAATTGTCATACTAATCAAAGTTGCTAAAATTAAAACCTTACTGCATGAAATGTCGTGATGGAAAATGCTTCCTCATTTCATCAGCACAACACTCCTTACCTGTGTCTCCATAGTCACCCAGTCAGAGCCGTTTTTAAATGAAAGACAAAGTCAAGGCACGGGATTACAGGCTGAGCCACTGAGCCTGGCTCTTTTTTTTTTTTGAGTTGGAGTCTCACTCTGTTGCCCAGGCTAGAGTGCAGTGGCATGCTCTCGGTCACCACAGCCTCGACCTACTGGGTTTAGGCGATCCTTCCATGTCAGACTTCCAAGTCGCTGGAACTAGAGGTGAGCACAACCAAGTCCAGCTTATTTTCTGATTTACTGAGAGGATTGCCTAAGCAGGAGTTCGAGATCAGCCTAGGCAACACAGTGAGCCCTCATTTCTGCAAAAAATCAAACATTAGCTGGGCATGATGGGATAGTCCCCACTACTCAGTAGGCTGAGACAGAAGAGTCACTTGAGCCTAGGAAGTCAAGGCTGTTGCAAGATGAGATCATGCCACTACACTCTAGTCTGGGTGAGAGTGAGACCTCTGACTTAAAAAGAAAGAAAGAAAGAAAGAAATATACAGATAGTCCCTTACTTAAGATGTTTTTGACTTACTATTTTTGGACTTTACAAGGGTGCAAAAGCAATACATATTTACTAGAAACTGTCCTGTGAATTTCAATCTTGTCCTGGGTGGTGACATACTGAATGGTGCTGTCTTGGGAGGATGGGAGAAAAGACAGGAAGCTGCAGTTCCCAATCGTGATCCCGAGAGCACTTGACTTCTACTCTACAGGGGACTGCATTGCTTGTGTTTTTTTGAGTATTTGTGTTTTCCCAGTCCATCATGTCTACAAAACGCCCATTACTATATTTTCAACTTGTGATGCATCTATAATGACTTGGTCCTCCCCCAACCCAAAGAGAATCATTACATTGACATCTAATGTTTTGGGGGAATGTCTTTTTCAAAACTAAAGAACCTAAAAGAAAATCCTGGCTGGGTGCAGTGGCTTATCCCCGTAATCCCAGCACTTTGGGAAGCCAAGGTGGGAGGATTGCTTGAACCCAAGAGCTCGAATTCAGCTGGGCAACATAGCGACACCTCATTTCTACAAAAAAATTTTAAAAATTGGCTGGGTGTGGTGGCATGCGCCTGTATTCCCAGCCTGTATTCTAGAGAGGCTGAGGTGGCAGGGTTGCTGAGCCCAGGAGGTCGAGGCTGCAGTGAGCTATGATTGTGTCACTACACTGCAGCCTGTGATGACAGAGTAAGACCCTAACTCACCAAAAAGAAAAAAGATAAAAGAAAGCCTTATTAAAAATAAAGCAGTTTCACTAACAAAAAGTATGTCACTGTCATATAATCACAGGGCTCAAAGGAATTCCAGAAGAACATCAAAGGAGACCCTCCTAACTGCAGCCAAGATTGTGCCAAAATTGTCCTAAATATAAACTTTAATAGAAAACAGCAAGTAAATATTACTGCAAAGAAACATTCACTTACAAGAAACAAATGTCAGAACTGCCTTTCCAAATCTCATGGGGAATTCTGACCCGAGGAACAAATCAGCCTCGTCCACCATTAAGGGGTTAGGCATTGGTTTTTTCAGGGAAAAACACAGTTACATGCATAAACAATGTTTATACATACATCGTTTGTATATATGGTCTTGAGCTCCTGAGCTCAAACTATCCTCTCACCTTGATCTCCCAATTTGTTGGAATTATAGGCATGAGCCACCGGACCCAACCTCGTTTGAAATCTTAAAACTTTCTAGGCAACCCCAGAAGAGTGAGCCATGCCCCAACACTGACACTCCCCTCTGGGAAATGCAGCCTGTTCAAGAATTGAACAATCAGATTCCAAACCCCTTGGAACTGGAGAGGGTAGAAGGGATGTAAGCGTTCAAGAAAAGACGTTCAGGGGCTTCCCAGATGGCCCCACACTCAGCTGGTATGTTAAGGGCATACAAATAAATGAATGAAGGAATTCGAGGTGTGATATCATCTGTATGTGGGGTTGATGGCTTTGTGTAACAAATGGAAGGTACATGCTAAATAACTTCTTTAAAAGATATGTTGAAGCCGGGCTCGGTGGCTCAGCCTGTAATCCCGCGCCTTTGGGAGGCTGAGGTGAGTGGATTGCCTGAGCCCGCGGGTTCGAGACCCGCCTGGGCAGCGAGACCTCATCTCTACAATGAATCAAAAAATCAGCTGGGCGTGGCAGCACATGCCTGTAATTCCGGCTACTTGGAAGGCTGAGGCAGAAGGATTGCTGAAGCCCAGCAGGTCGAGGCTGCGGTGGCCGGGAGCGGCCACTGCACTCCAGTCTGGGCGACAGTGAGACTCCAACTCAAAAAAAAAAAAAACAAAAACAAAAAAAGATATGTTGAAGTTGGGCATGGTGGCTCACAACTGTAATCCCAGCACTTAGAGAGGCGAGAGGATTGTCTGAGCCCAAGGATTTGAGATCAGCCTGGGCAACTTAGTGAGACCTCATCTCTACAATAAATAAAAAAAAATTAGCTGGGTGTGGTGGTGTGCACCTGTGGTTCCAGCTACTTGGTAGGCTGAGGTGGCGGAAGGATCACCTGAGCTCAGCAAGTCGAGGCTGCAGTGGCCTTGAGCGTGCCACTACACTCCAGTCTGAGTGAGACTTCAACTCAAAAAAAAAAAAAAGTTAGCTAAGTGTGGGGGTCAAATGTCTATAGTCCTGGTTACTTGAGAGGCTGAGGCGGGAGGATCACTAGAGCCCAGAAGGTTAAGGCACTGCAGTGAGCTATGATCTTGCACTCCAGCCTGGGCAACAGAGTCAGACCTTGATTCTAAAAAAAAATTACAAAAAAAAAAAAAAAAAAAAAAAAAAAAAAAAAAAAAAAGGATTTCAAACTCAAGTAAGGTCCTGGCAGAGACAAGAGAGCAGAGACCTTTGCCCAACTTTGGTGCCATTCTGCCCAGCGTTGGGGGGAAAGGTCTCCTGCCCCTGTCAGTATGGTCCTCTTCACAATGGCTCCCTTGACTGGCTGTCCGGCTGTGGGTAACCGCGGCAGGCCTGCTGTGGCCCAGAGTACTCTGGGACCCCTTGGCGAAATGCCATCACACAGCAGCACCAATCTTAAAACCACTTCTGCCTTCAATAGTGATTCTCATACTGTTCTGAGATTACTTTGTGACTCCAGGGAGGTGCTTCAGGGATCACACAGCACAGAAGAATCAGGGAGACCCCAAGGCTGGTCCCAGGACCACCCCTCCCAGCAACTCGCTCTCATTTGCTCTTCCATGTTGAGATTCTGCTAAGATTTCTTTGGGAGAAAGGATCCTAGTACTTTTTAAGGACTGTGAGGCCAGGAGAGGTGGCACAAGCCTGTCATCCCAGCACTCTGGGAGGCCAAGGTGAGAGAACTGCCTGAGCCCAGGGGTTCAAGATCAGCCCCAGCAACTTGGCAAGTCCTCGTCTCTACAGTAAGTCCAAAAAAACTAGCCTGGCGTGGTGGCGCATGTCTGTAGTTCCAGCTACTTGGAAGGCTCAGGCAGAAGGATCTCCTGAGCCCAGCAGGTCGAGGCTGTGGTGGCCATGAGCATGCCACTGCCCTCCAGCCTGGGCAACAGACTGAAACTCCAACGTAAAAAAAAGAAAGACAGACTATGAAAACGACTATTTCTAGTTTACCACATACACATACAAACTTAGGTCACAACAGATTTGACAGCTAGAAGCCAGTAGAGGGACCTTCATTATGGGGGAGGGGAGGCTGCCACCTTGACCACCACCTTGAGTTCTCGCTGTCTGATAACATGGTCCTCATATCAGGTAGTTCAAAAGGTAAGCCTATCACCTCACATTCTAAGTTTCCTATCCTATATGTGTACATTGACAACTAACGTGCCAGGAACATGCTATCTTCTGAATAAGGTTACAAATTCTCCTCAAAATCTGTCTTAACCAGCGGCCCTGCTGGTAAGTGTCAAGACATTTACCTGACAGGAAGTCAAGGGAGCAGTTGAGAACAGTAGTTCCTGGATGGATCCAAGTAAGAGGAATCTCTTCTGGCCTAGGTGAGCCTAAGACCACAACGTCAGCCTCTTGGAGCTATAAGGAAAAAGAACAAACCAGACACGTTTTCATCAGAAGCATAAAAACATAACTAACTACTGATGTCAAGTGACTTCAATGTATTAGATAACAATCACAGATCCAGAGTTTGTTCCAAGGTGCTGACAAGGACAAAATCACTTTACTGATTTCTTTCAAGCATATATTAGTACAAACAGAACATAATTATCAGATCCTAAAAAGAAAGGAAAATGGGACTTAAAAAAAATTCATTCCAGGTTGGTTGGGCATAGTGGCTCACACCTGTAATCCCAGGACTTTGGGAGGCCGAGGCAGGAGGATCTCTTACGCCTGAGAGTTCGAGACCAGTCTTTGCAACACAGCAACAGTTCATCTCTAAAAAACATTTACAAAATTAAGCCGGGCTCGGTGGCTCAGCCTGTAATCCCGCGCCTTTGGGAGGCTGAGGTGAGTGGATTGCCTAGCCCGCAGGTTCGAGACCCGCCTGGGCAGCGAGACCTCATCTCTACAATAAATCAAAAAATTAGCCGGGCGTGGTAGCGCGCGCCTGTAATTCCGGCTACTTGGAGGGCTGAGGCGGAAGGATCGCCGGAGCCCAGCAGGTTGAGGCTGCGGTGGCCAGGAGCGGCCACTGCACTCCAGTCTGGGCGACAGAGACTCCAACTCAAAAAATAAAATAAAATAAAAATAAAAAATTAGCCATGTGTGGTGGCACATGTCTGTAGTCCCAGCCTCTCAGGAGGTTGAGGGGGAAGGATCACCTGAGCCCAGGAAGTCAAGGCTGTGGTAAGCCGTGACCAAGCCGCTGCACTCCAGCCTTGGTGACAGAGTGATCCTCTGACTCAAATAAAAACAAAACAACGGCCGGGCTCAGTGGCTCAGCCTGTAATCCCAGCACTGTGGGAGGCCGAGGTGAATGGATTGCCTGAGCCCGTGGGTTCGAGACCCGCCTGGGCAACTTGACAAGACCTCATCTCTACAATAAATCAAAAAATCAGCCAGGCGTGGTAGGGTGTGCCTGTAGCTCCAGCTACTTGGAAGGCTGAGGTGGAAGGATCGCCAGAGCCCAGCAGGTCGAGGCTGCGGTGGCCGGGAGAGGCCATTGCACCCCAGTCTGGGTGACAAGAGTGAGACTCCAACTCAAAAATAAATAAATAAATAAAATAAAATAAAAATAAAAACAAAATAACTTCTAGCTGGGCATAGTGGCTCATGCCTATAATCCCAGCACTTTGGGAAGTGGAGGTGAGAGGTTTGCCTGAGCCCACGGGTTCGAGACCAGTTTGGGCAACTTGGCGAGACCTCATTTCTACAATAAATCAAAAAATTATCCGGGCGTGGTGGCGCATAGTCCCAGCTACTAGGAAGGTTGAGGCAGAAGGATCACCTGAGCCCAGCAGGTCAAGGCTGTGGTAGCTGTGAGTGTGGTACTGCCCTCCAGCCTAATCGACAGAGTGAGACTCTGACTCAAATTAAAAAAAAAAAAAGTCAGCCTGTGCATGCTTGTAGTTTCAGTTACTTAGAAGACTGAGATGGAAGGATCGTCTGAGTCCAGCAGGTGGAGACTGCCATGGCCATGAGCAACAAAGCAACTTTACTCCACTTTATTTACTCCAGCCTGGATGACAGAGTGAGACTAAGATTCAGGAAGGAAAAAAAAAAATCAGGAATATGCATATTCTTTTTTTAAAAAAATGCATGTCTTTTTATGGAGCCGACAGAGTCAACTTTCAAAAGTTAATATCCAAGAAATATCTGACCAATTTGAGCAGGGAAATAGGAAAAAGTAAATTAACACTCATTGAGCCACTGACTAATGAGCCAAAGATAAGTTCCAGCATTTCAGCGCCCCAGCTAATTACTGCAAAGGAAGCAGAAGAGCACATGGAAATGGTAACATGCTGACTCTATGGCATCAATCCCATTATAAAGAGAAAAGTCGGAGGGATATGGTGGCTCACGCCTGTAATCCCAGTGCTCTGGGAGGTGGAAATGGGAGGATCACTTGGGACCAGGAGTTCGAGACCAACCAGGGCAACACAGCAAGAATCCATCTCTACACAAAAATAAAAATAAATAAATAAAATGTGACTAGGAAAAAAGACATCTCTACTAAAATATTTGCCGAGGTGAGAGGATTGCTTGGGGCCAGGAGTTTGTGACTAGCCTGGCCAACATAGCAAGATGTCTTCTCTATACACACACACACACACACACACACACACACACACACACAAACACACAAGATATGAATAAGAAAAGAGAAGTCTCTACCAAAATACTTGCTTACCTAACCATTCTTCTTCTATGCCGCAGGGCCATTGCACTGCTAACCTGCGCTAAGAAGTTTGAAGTCAATCTCCTCAATAACTAGTTTGTTAAAGCCACACGTGATTTCTACAGAGATCTGAAAAGCAGCTAGACTCCTGGGTGATGTCATATTTAGGGGGAGAAAAGTATTCTAGTGGAAACAGGATTTTAAACATCTGTGTAAGAAATGTATTTCTTCATTTGCACTCATGACCATCGTAAATTTCAACCACAGTTGTCCTCAAAGGAAATACACATACTGAACGCTTGTTGCAGACTAGCAGATAAGAAACGCCATTTTGCTAGGTTTTCATGCACAAGAGCAGCAAAAACAGAACACATTCAAGCATCTATAACAAAGAGGTTAATATGAACAAGTCCGAAATGTTCATTCTGAAAAAAGCCAAGGATCACAGGTTCACACACGTCCCCTAAGAACACTTATTTTTCTACATGTGATGTCTTTGATACAACCTGTTCTTTTCATTACCTATAAATCTTAGAAATCTCATTCTGACCCCTCCACTCTGGGCCTACACACAACCCACAAGTGTGCTATGCTAACAGGCAACCGGGGGACAGTGAACCCCACAGAGAAGAGACAAAAGCCCTCTCCCTTAGCAATGATCACATCATAGATGTTAATTCTTTCTGGAAAGGAAAAATGCTAGATGCTTAAGACAATAAATAACCCACCGAGGATGAGGGAAGATTTTAATGAGCTAAAATTCGAGGAGAATTATCGTCTCACTTGTTGTTTCTGTTTGCCTCCTCCCAAGTGGGAAAGACCCCGGCCAAAGCTTGGCTTGAAACTCTAACTCATAACAAAATATTGCTTTCTCCGCTGAGACTTGAGTGCAGCAGCTTAAGGGGAACCACCCACTCCCCAGGCAGAGAATCAAATGTTAAAACAATAGCAAGACACAGATCCTCAGACACTGAATGCAGAGCATGGGGGGTGCAATGGATTAGACAACATGAAAATGATTTTTCTAGAAGTCAGTGAAGCTGGGCTGGGCAGGCATTGGAATATAGAGACAGAGGAAAGGGAGGACAGATGTGGTTTGGAAAGTTACACGAACTGTCTTAATTTTGTGTTTAGCAAATAACATGCATTACTTTTTTTTTTTAAGAGCACAGCCCTATCCTCTTGGCTAGAAGAAAGAATTTATCATTTACTATTAGTAGGTTTTGAAAAAGTTCATATAAGAATCTCAGATATAAAACCTGTATACATTTCAAAAGCAGAAATGGGCCAAAAAATGGTATTTTTTTAAAAAAGAACTGTGGTATCATCTGAGACCTGTGAAACCCATTTCTGTGTCTTTCAATCATCATCAAGACAGCTCAGAAAACAAAGTTCATTAGCCAGCGTGGTGGTGTGCGTCTGTAGTTTTAGCTACTTGGAAGGCTGAGGTGGAAGGATCACTTGAGCCCAGCGGGTCGAGGCTGCAGAGTGAGACTCTGTTCCAAAAATTAAAAATAGAAGAAAAGAGGCCAGGTGTGGTGGTTCATGCTTATAATCCCAGCAGTTTGTGAGGCTGAGGTGAAAGGATTGCCTGAGCCCACAGGTTGGAGACCAGGCTGGGTAACTTGGCAAGACCTCGTCTCTCAATAAATCAAGAAACATTAGCCAGGCGTGGTGGCACATGCCTGTAGTTTCAGCTACTTGAAAGGCTGAGGCGGGAGGATTGCCTGAGCCCAGCAGGTAGAGCCTGCGGTGGCCATGAGTGTGCCACTGCACTCCAGCCTGGGAGACAGAGTGAGACACCAACTCAAAAAAAGAAAAGAAAAGAAAAGAAAACAAAGTTCAAAATGCAATCATTACTTTAAAAAATTAACAACTGGCCAGGCACTGTGGCTCATGTCTATAATCTCGGCACCTTGGGAAGCCGAGATGAGAGGACTGCTTGAGCCCAGGAGTTTGAGATCAGCCTGGGCAACATGACAAGATCTTGCCTCTACAAGAAATTTAAAAAATTAGCTACGCGTGGGGATGTGAGTCTGTAGTCCCAGCTACTCGGAAGGCTAAGGCAGGAAGATCGCCTGAGTCCAGCAGGTACAGGCTGCAATTGCCATGAGCAAGCCACAGCACTCCAGCCTGGGCTACAGAGTGAGACTCCAACTCAAAAATAAATAAACAAACAGATAAATAATAAGTAAGTGTTTTCTCCAGCAGAGATGGGCTAACTAAAATGATAACTAAAGAGACAAAAGAGAACCGGGCTCGGTGGCTCAGCCTGTAATCCCGCGCCTTTGGGAGGCTGAGGTGAGTGGATTGCCTGAGCCCGCGGGTTTGAGACCCGCCTGGGCAGCGAGACCTCATCTCTACAATAAATCAAAAAATCAGCCGGGCGTGGTAGCGCGCGCCTGTAATTCCAGCTACTTGGAAGGCTGAGGCAGAAGGATCGCCGGAGCCCAGCAGGTCGAGGCTGAGGTAGCCGGGAGCGGCCACTGCACTCCAGCCTGGGCGACAGAGTGAGACTCCAACTCAAAAAAAAAAAAGAGAGACAAGAGATTCAGAATTGTTTACTGAAAATACTTGTTCGTCCAACATATCCCAAATGCCACTCAGCCCAGATACTGAGGAAGCCGAGGATCCAAAAAGAAAAAGCCAGTTCCTATACCCAAGATTTTACAGCCGGAATCTTTGGGATGAAGGGCCATATGGCAAGGCAGAGATGGGAGAAGAGAACACTAGACACCAATCTGTACTTATTTTCTCATTCAGCTTGGAAAGTAAGTTTTACTAGGCCTTACAGCTGGAGAGATATAGGCATACTTTTTCTTTTTTTTCTTTGAGTTGGAGTCTCCCTCTGTCGCCAAGGCTGGAGTACAGTGGCACACTTGTAGCTCACCACAGCCTCAACCTCCTAGGCTCAGGCCACCCTTCCACCTCAGCCATGTAGCTGGGACTATGGGTATGTGCCACCTACCTGGCTAATGTTTTGATTTTTTTGCAGAGATGAGGTCTTGCTGTGTTGCCTAGACTGATCTCGAACTCCTGGGATCAAGCAATCCTCCTGCCTAAGTCTCCCAAAGTGTTGGAATTACTGGTGTGAGCCACCACACATTCTTAACCAGTCCCTGTGTGACAGCCCTTTAACACTCACACACACAGAACAGAGTAGGGTCCTGAGGGAAGCGGGGGTGGGGGGTGGGGGGTGGGGGTGTGTGTGCTTTACCACAGCGAGATGACCCCTCATCTGATCTTTCACTTTCTTTTTTCTTTTTTTGGAGTTGGAGTCTCACTCGGTCACCCAGACCGGAGTGCAGTGGTCACTCCCTGGCCACCGCAGCCTAGACCTGCTGGGCTCTGGCGATCCTTCGAGTAGCCGGAATCACAGGCGCGCGCTACCACGCACGACTGATTTTTGATTTATTGTAGAGATGAGGTCTCGCTGCCCAGGCAGGTCTCGGACTCGCGGGCTCAGGCAATCCACTTACCTCAGCCTCCCAAAGGCGTGGGATTACAGGCTGAGCCACCGAGCCCGGCTTGATCTTTCACTTTCAATGAACTGGGACACACGATGGTGTATATGCATCGGGTTGAGCGGCTTTATGGGTCGCACTGTGCTCCACAGCAGAATCTTCATAATGCTTGGCAACAAGATGGGGGATTCCATAAAAATCTTACATAGCACAGAGACTTCTAGACTGTCTCATGGCAAAGTCCCGAAAATAGGTACATGTCACTTATCTTTCATGAAATGTCAAAATTTCCAAATGTGGGCGTGCTCTTTCTTGGTAACAAAGAGCTATTAGATTGGGCTCCGGTGGCTTCAGCATCCTCTGATGTATTTAGGAAGGTTCCTCTGGAAGCCAGATTGAGAATGGGTTAGAGGGAGTGGGAGGAGAGGCAGGATTCTGAGATATCCAGGGGAGGCGTTGGGCAGGATGCTGGGTGCAGAGTCTGGAACAAAGAATGGCCCGGGAACACAAGGACGCAGGCTGGAACTCATCAGCATACAGGCGATGGTTAAATCCAGAAGCTTGGGTGAGATTCCCCAAGGGAACTCAGCAGGATGGGAAGGAAAGCATGCATTCTAGGGAGCACTAATCTTTTTTTTTTTTTTTTAATTGGAGTGAGACGCCTACTTAAAAAAAAAGAAATTACTGGTGCCAACCCAGGCAACTTGGCAAGGCCTCATCTCTACAACAAGTCGAAAAATTAGCCAGACATGGTGACCCACGCCTGTAGTCCCAGCTACTTGGAAGGTTGAGCAGAAGGATCGCCTGAGCCCAGCAGGTCGAGGCTGCAGTGGCCGTGAGAGAGCCACTGCACTCCAGCCTGGGCAACAAAGTAAGACCCCGACTTAAAAAAAAAAAAGAAATTAACTGAACATCTGCCATGATATTATTGTTTTGTACCTAAGAATCAATATTACCTTTCCCTGAAATATTAAACATACCATCAAATAGGAATGTTAAAATAATGGCCTAACTACTAAAATAAGGACGTCAAACCATCTCCATTCAAATGTTGTAATATTTTGGCAAGATAAGAGAATGACAGCTGCACTAGAAGGTATCTTCCCCATTTCACAAGTCCACCCAGTGACCTCACCTTGGGAGAATTTTTTTCCTTTCAGGAACTGGGTGTATTTCCACTCTCATCTGTGATCAGTAGAATGGCTTACTGGCTTTTCAAATTATAAGACTTTTCTTATGGTGACTATAAAAGCCAAATGGACAACTGGGAATCATTTATCTATCAAAATTTTCCCCAAAGGATAATAAATGACCTTCCATTTTCTAAATGTTCCTAATTTCACCTCTTACTTCATCATTCAATGTATTTACTGCTTCAGTGTATAAGAGAATAACAAAGATACTTAGTTGTGTCCAAAATGCTAGCAAAGATGGTTACTCCTTCTAGAAGTGAGCTTGATACTTACAAAAGTCATGACACATGATAAAAGGAAAAAGTAACTTCAGATCTTGTTATGGATATACTTTAAACAATTTGCCAAAAATAATGTCCTTCCTTACACTTTAGGAAAAAAACAAAAGTAGCTGGGTGCAGTGGCTCACGTCTGTAATCTCAGCACTGTGGGAGGCTGAGATGGGAGGATTGCTGGAGGCCAGGAGTTCGAGACTACCTGGGCAACATAGCAAGACCTCATCTCTAAAAAAAAAAAAACCAAAGCCTTGTAGTCTCAGCTACGTGAAAGACTGAGGCAGAAGGATCACCGGGGCCCAGGAGGTCGAGGCTGCCATGAGCCGTGTTCATGCACCTGTTCATGTACCGTGTTTGGTGACCGAGTGAGACTCTGACTCAAAAAATTAATTAATTAAATTAAAAAGTAGGGCGGAGAAAGAAAGAATGTGGAGGGGGGATGAGGAGGGAGTTTCTTTGACATGATAAAGATTTAGAGAAACTGGAGCACAGCCAGGCCCAGGTGGCTCACGCCTGTAATCCCAGCACTTCCGGAGGGGGAGGTGAGAGGATTGCCTGAGCCCAGGGGTTTGATACTAGCCTGGGCAACATAGCGAGATCTCATCTCTACAACAAATCAAAAAATTAACCGGGTATGGTGGCACGCGCCTGGTTCCAGCTACTTGGAAGGCTGAGGTAGAAGGACCGCCTGAGCCCAGCAGGTCAAGGCTGCACTCTGGGCTGGGCAACAGAGACTCCATCTCAAAAAAAAAAAAAAAGAAACTGGATCACAAAAATGAGAAAATACATAAGTGACAATTCCCAGAGCAACACCGAGCAGGCCACGCTTCGCGGAGTAACCACAGCAGTCAGGATCTGTGTCTCTGTCACCAGCCGCCCTTTAACCCACAGTGTGTCTATGTTCTGTGCGGCTGTGCGAAGTGTTGCTTGCATTTCCTGCCCTTTCTGCTTTTTGATCCTACCCACACATTGATGCTCATCAACAGATTTCGGCATTCCATTTCCTTTGAAAAAAGCTCCGACCCTCAGGTGCGTCCTATGAAAAATAAGGAACGAGCACCACGGGGAGTCACAGGCCCTGCATTCAAGTCCAGGCACTTCTTATCAGCGACTATCAGGGCCAAGGCTCTTGGGTGAGTACCATACCTAGTTTTCAGGGTTGTAGCATGGATGAGATAACACATGCAAAAAAGTCTTGAAGGCAAAACCTCCACACCGGAAGTGCTTTACTGTTATAGATTACGTTAAGACTTCCCAGCCAGGCACGATGGCTCATACCTATAATCCTAGCATTTTTAGAGGCCAAGGCAGGAGGATCGCTGGAGCCCAGGAGTTTGAGACCAGCCTGGGCAACATAGAGAGACCTCATCTCTACAAAAATTCAAAAAGGTAGCCATGCATGGTGGCACATGCCTGTACATGCCTGTACTCTGGAGGCTGACACAGAAAGATTGCTTGAGCCCAGGAGTTGAGAGGCTGTGGTAAGCCATGATCGTGTCACGGCATTCCAGCCTGAGCAACAGAGTAAAACTCTGCCAGGAAGGGAGGGAGAGTGGAAGGAAAAAGAAAGGAAAAGAAAAGAAATGAAAAAAAGAGAGAAGAAAAGAAAAGCCTTTCCATGAAAAGATTCAAATTGCTAGACACGGTGGCTCCCGTTTGTAATTCCAGCACTTTGGGAGGTGGAGGTGAAAAGACTGCCTTAGCTCAGGAGTTCGAGACCAGCCTGGGCAACTTGGTGAGACCTCGACTACAATAAATCAACAAATCAGCCAGGCGTGATAGTGGATGCCTGCAGTTCCAGCTACTCAGAAGGCTGAGGTGGAAGGATCACCTGAGCCCAGAAGGTCGAGACTGCGGTGCCCATGAGCATGCCACTGCACTCCAACCTAGGCGACAGTGAGACTCCAACTCAAAAAAAAAACAAACCCAAAAAACAACAACAAAAAAAACAGGTTATAGTGCTACCTCCACCACTTTTAAATTATATGATCTTTCGAAAGCTTCCTCTCTGAGCCTCGGTTTCCTCGCCTGTAATATAGTGAGGATGACAGCCCTGCTGAATAGGATGGGTGTGCAAATCAAGGAATCCACAGGAGTGCAGGACAGTGATTCTGAGTAGCCATTTAGTCAACGAGTGGTGGCTGCCATTACTGTCACCACAACATGTTACAGTTTTAAGTGTAGCCTCTCCTGTTAAGAGGAGTCCTTGTGTAACTTACCAATCTAGGCCAGTTTAAAAGCTAGAGTCCCCAACCCCAAACCGGAAGAGACATTATTCTATTTTTTTAACTCCTGCAGTATCAGCACTTTGGGAGATCATGGTGGGAGGATCACTGGAACCCAGGAGTTCTAACCAGCTTGGGCAACATAACACAGCAAGAACTCATCTCTACCAAAAATTAGCCAGACATGATACCACAGTCTTGTAGTCCCAGCCACTCAGAAGGCTGAAGCGGAAGGATGGCATGAGCCCAGGAGTTGGATTGTCACTAGAGCCTGGGTGACAGAGTGGGACCCCTGACTCAGGAAAAAAAAAAAAAGGAAAGTCATCCTTTTACAAGTATAATATAAATACCTCTAGAATTTTCCAACCCACTTTTTAAAGCCTTTTATTCACCATGCTGTGTGCTAAATTTAAACTGCAAAGGATTTCAGGGCAATACAGCTTTGCTCAAAAACCTGACACTTTGCTCCTTCAGATGTGAAAGACCTGTATTTTTTCCTTCTTCTGTTAGTACTAGGTTTGAAGGTCTTTGTGCTGAGAGGGAGGAGGAGAAACAAGACCCTCTGGGAAAAACAAAACCGTTTTCTTATTTCTAGTTTATTTCTTCTGCACGCACCTGGGGTTCACCTGATTCGTCCCAGCTGGAGGCCATGTCAGCACTGCCCAGCTGTGTCCTAAACGCGGGTTCAGAGGAGACTCTTGGGAGCAGGACCCTGCAAGGCCCGCCCACCTCTCCCTTCTTTGGAGAGGGGCACCACGCCACTTCGTCAATACCAAGCCCAAGACAGCCTCTCCCTCAGATGGGTTTTGGCACCAGGGTGAAATCACGAGGGACAGGAGGAGGGTATCTCCAAGTTTAGGCTCATTCCCGAGGTGGAGACAGCAGTGACATTCCACTGCAGGGCCTGGGAAGCTGAGGTGCGGGCCTGTGTTTGGGGGGAGCCAAGAGGGGGAGCTCCTTAGCCCTACCCCAAAACACTAGCTCCAATGCCTTGGCTTCCTGACATCTGACACCCCACGGCATATGGCTACTTTGGACGAACGCCCAGACATTCTTCCCCACCCCCACACTAGGATGCCCGTGGAAATGAACAAGGCACCTCAGAGCCTGGAAGGGATGCTCAGAAACAAAGCAGGAAATGTACTCTCGATGTTCAATGACACACCCCAAGGCAAGAGCTACCAAACACAGGCGTGGATTCTTGTTTTTGTGAAACTCTAAGAAGGTAAATCACAATTCTTCATGCTCAGACTGCATGGAGATTCTATATATAATCTATATTCATAAAATATTCTTAACTTTTGCTAGACTGACAATAGAAAAGGATACATTTCTTTCTTTCTTTCTTTTTTGAGTTGAAGTCTCACTCTGTCGCCCAGGCTGCAGTGTAGTGGCATGCTCAAGGCCACTGTAGCCTTGACCTGCTGGGCTCCGGAGATCCTTTGGCCACAGCCTTCCAAGTGGCTGGAACCACAGGTGTGCGCCACCACACCCAGCTAATTTTTTAATTTACTGCAGAGATGAGGTCTCACCAAGTTGTCTTGAACCCCTGGACTCAGACAATCCTATCACCTCAGCCTTGCAAAGTTCTGGGATTACAGGCATGAGCCACTGCACCTGGCCGAGGAAAGATACATTTCTACTACTTAATGAACTCAGCATAGCTGTCCCTCAAAATTATAGGGCCTGGGCCAGATACAATGGCTCATGCCTATAATCCCAGGTCTTTGGGAGGCTGAAGTGGTAGAATCACTTGAGCATAGGGGTTGGGAAGCCTGGGCAAGATAATGAGACCTTGTCTCTACAAAAAAATTTTTAATAATAGCCATGCGTGGTGGTGTATGCCTGTACTCTCAACTACTTAGGAGGCTGAGAAAGAAGGATTGCCTGAGCCCATGAGGTAGAGGCTGTGATGAGCTGTGAGCATGCCACTGCACTCCAGCCCCAGCCTAGATGACAGAGTAAGAGCCTGACTCAAAAAATAAATAAAATAAAATTTGTTAGGCTGTTAACTTGTGATCTTTCCATTTTCTTGATCTGTGTTCACAGAGATATAAATTCCCCTCATAGAACTGTTTTCATGGCATCCCAGAGGTTTTGGTAAGAGGTTTCTTCATTTTCATTTGTTTCCAGGGATCTCTTAATTTGTTTTGATTTCGGTGTTGACCTAGTAGTTGTTCAGCAACATGCTGTTTAGTGTCCATGTCGTTGTGGGCTTTGGGAAAATTCTGTTGGTGTTGGTATTTATTTTTATTCCACTGTGTTCTGAGAAGGTGCATGGAAATATTTCAATCTATGGAATTTATTTATGGTGATTTATGGCTGAGGATGTGATCGATCTTGGAGTACGTTCCATGTGGTGATGAGTAGAATGTATATTCTGTGGTTGTTGGGTGGAATATTCTGCAGGTATCTATTAAGTTCATTTGGTCAAGTGTCAAGTCGAGGTTCTGGATCTCCTTGTTAATTTTTTGCCTTGATTATCTATCTAAGGCTGTTAGTGGGGTATTAAAGTCCCCTGCTATAATAGTGTTAGAGTCAGTATCTTTATTTTAGTTTATGTAGTAGTTGCTTTATAAATGCTGGTGTTCCTGTGTTGGGTGCATATATATTTATGATGGATATTTCTTGTGGATGAATTGACCTATTATCATTATGTGGGGTCCTTTCATATCTTTTTAAATTTTTGATAGCTTAAAGGTTGTTTTGTCTGATATTAAGATCACGACTCCTGCCATCTTTTGTAATCCATTTGCCTGGAAACTCATTTTCTATCCTCTAACTTTTGAGTCTGTGTGCATCCCTTATGGTGAGATGAGTTTCCAGGATGCAGCAAATAATTGGGTCATGATTTCTTTTTTCTGTTTGTTTGTTTTTTGGTTTTTTTTGAGTTGGAGTCTCACTCTGTTGCCCAGACTGGAGTGCATTGGCTGCTCCCGGCCACCGCAGCCTCGATCTGCGGCGATCCTTCCAACTCAGCCTTCTGAGTAGCCAGAATTACAGGCATGCGCTACCACGCCCGGCTGACCTTTTTGATTTATTGAAGAGATGAGGTCTCGCCAAGTTGCCCAGGCGGGTCTCGAACCCGCGGGCTCAGGCAATCCACTCACCTCAGCCTCCTAAGGCGCAGGATTACAGGCTGAGTCACCGAGCCCAGCTATGGTTTCTTATCCAGTTTGCCATTCTGTGTCTTTTCAGTGGTGCATTTAGTCTGTTCACTTTCAGACTGATTACTGAAATGTGATTGTTTATCCCTGTCATGAGGTTCTTATAAAATTTTTTTGGTTTTGTTTTCTTTTAGCTTTGGGGTTGATGTATATATCTGTTTTCAAGTTTGCTGTTACAATGTATTCTCTGTTGAATCTATGTTCTGCTTGGGAAGTGTGTGGTCATTTTTTTTCTTTCTTCTGTGCTTAATAACTTTTTAAGTTAACAGCCTAGCAAATCACCTAAGGGAGCTGGAAAGACAAGACCAACAAAACCCTAACATTAGCAGAAGAATATAGATTACCAAAGTAAGAGCCCAAATATGGGGCATAGAAGACAAAAATATCATAGAAAACATCAACAAAACAAAAAGCTGGTTCTTTGAAAGAATTCACAAGATTGATGAACCCCTAGCCAGAATGACCAAAAAAAAGAGAGAAAAAGCCCAAATAAACACAATCAGAAATAAAAAAGATCAAATCACAACGAAACTTAAAGAAATACAGAAGATTATCAGAGATTACTATGCACACCTGTATGGAAACAAACTTGATAACCTAAGTGGAACAGAGGACCTTCTAACATCATACAACCTCCCAAGGTTGAAAAAAGAAGACAATGAGACACTAAATAGAACAATAACAACCCAGGAAATTGACTCTGTCATAAGAAAACTACCTACAAAAAGTCCTGGAGTAAACAATTTTCCAGCAAAATTTTACAAAATGTACAAGAGGAGTTGATACCAATCCTATTGAAAGCATTCCTGGCTGGGCTTGGTGGCTCAGCCTGTAATCCCAGCACTTTGGGAGGCTGAGGCAAGTGGACTGCCTGAGTCCGCGGGTTCGAGACCCATCCGGGCAACTTGGCAAGGCCTCGTCTCTACAATAAATCAAATATTAGCCGGGCGTGGTAGCGCACGCCTGTAGTTCCGACTACTTGGAAGGCTGAGGTAGAAGGATCGCTGAAGCCCAGCAGGTCGAGGTTGCAGTGGCTGGGTGTGCCACTGCACTCCAGTCTGGGTGACAGAGTGAGACTCCAACTCAAAAAAAAAAAAAGTATTCCTGGCCAGGCATGGTAGCTCACACCTATAATCCCAGCACTTTGGGAGGCTAAAGTGAGAGGATTGTCTGAGCCCACGGGTTTGAGACCAGCCTGGGGAACTTGGTGAGACCTCATATCTATAATAAATAAAAAAATTAGCCGGACATGGTGGCATATGCCTGTAGTTCCAGCTACTTGGAAGGCTGAGGCGGAAGGATCACCTGAGCCCAGTAGGCCGAAGCTGTGGTGGCCATGATCATGCCACTGTACTCCAGCCTGGGCGACAGAGTGAGACTCTGACTCAAAAAATAAAAAATAAAAATAAAAAACACAGGAAGTCAGGCATGGTAGCTCACACTTATAATCCCAGCACTTTGGGAGTCCGAGATGAGAGGACTGCCTGAGTCCAGGGGTTTGAGACCAGCCTGGGCAGCATGGCGAGACCCTGTCTCTACAATAAATAAATAAATTAGCTGGGCATGGTGGCACATGCCTGTAGTTTCAACTACTTGGAAGGCTGAGGGGGAAGGATTGCCTGAGCCCAGCAGGTCGGGGCTGCAGTGGCCATGAGCGTACCACTGCACTCCAGCCTGGGCGACAGAGTGAGACTCCGACTCCAAAAAAAGGAAAACATTCCAAGAACATTTAGTTCAAAATCTAGTTTTCCACAAGCACAGAGTTTGCAGAAGATAAGAGAATATGGCCCGAGGTGGGTCATTAAATCGCCTTAGGTCTGAGTAACCCATAAAGTCCTTTTTAGCCCTGAACTTATATGAATCGAATAAGTTCGCAGGCCTGCTTGTCCAGGGAGCATGGCAAGTATCTGGAAGAACGTTACTGCCTCTAGAATCCTATAACCTCTGTTCCCCACCCATGGAACTTCACTTAAATTCCTCAGTACAAGCTGGATGCAGTGGCTCACACCTATAATCCCAGAACTTTGGGAGGACAAGGTGAGAGGACCGTCTGAGTCCAGGGGTTTCGAGACCAGCCTGGGCAACATGGTGAGATCTCGTCTCTACAATAATAAAAATTAGTAGCCAGGCATGGCGGTGCATCCCTGTAGTTCCAGCTACTTGGAAGGCTGAGGTGGAAGGATCACCTGAGCCTAGCAGGTCAAGGCTGCAGTGACTGTGAGTGTGCCACTGCACTCCAGCTGGAGCGACAGAGTAAGACTCCGACTCAAAAAAAAAAAAGAGCGATTCATCTCCAAGTACAGTCTAGGTGATTTATTTCCTTAATAAAAAAGTTCCTTAAAAAATGTCTGTTTTTCAAAAATACAGATACAACTTGCAAAAGTATCTGTGACAGCTGTGAGAACATTCAGTGGCCAAGGAAGGTATTTTCTTTTTTCACCACAGCTGTTCAGCTCAGGGCAAGGGTTATTTTTCTTTTCCACTGTGCTTCCAAATAAAAAATTCTGGGCGCTCAAGTACAAAATATGGTCCTTGAATTTTCTTGGACAGGCTGCCACCATGTGGTGACCACTAAAAATGCACACAGTTCGGGTGTAACTGCAAGACCATGTGGCTGAGCTGTCTTGACACAAGAAAACATTACATAAGTTAGATCCACCTGTCACGCAAAGAGTCCAAATCTGTCGAGACATCTGTCTTCCCCGGGAGGACCACAACTCAGTCCTCATTCTCATGCTCACATGCAGCATAAGGAACATGTATTTTTAGACCACGTTCTGCAGTAATTTATTGTACTTAACGCTTTCACTTCACTTTGCTTAAAATCTGTGAGCTGCGGTGTCATATTTTTGAAATGCAAAACTTAATGATTTCAGACATCAAAATGTAAAATTACAGCATACCATCCCTGGACACCCATGGCCCCCTTTCATCTATATCCAAAGCCTTGCCAGTGAGTGCTTACTTCTCACATATTTCTTCATAATTTTACTTCACAAGCATGTAACCCCACAATAGATGTGTGTTATATTGCTTTCAGACATATATAAATGATGCTATATATAACCTTCTGCAACTTGTTTTAACCGACAGCTGTTTAAAAAAAATTTCCATCTTGGCTAGACACAGAGGGTCATGCCTGTAATCTCAGCATTTTGGGAGGCGGAGGTGAGAGGATTGCCTGAGCCCAGGGGTTCAAGACCAGCCTTGCCAACTTGGCAAGACCTCGTCTCTACATTGAATAAAAAAATTAACCAGGTATGGTGGTGTGTGCCTGTAGTTCCAGCTACTTGGGAGGCTAAGGCGAAAGGATTGCCTGAGGCCAGCAGTTCGAGGCTGTGGTGACCGTGAGCATGCCACTGCACTCCAGCCCGGGTGATAGAGTGAGGCCCTGACCCAAAATAAATACATACATAAATTCTTCCATCTTGTTGTCTACAGCTCTGGCTTATCCATCTTCATTGCTTGCACATCATTCTGTGTTATGAGTATATGTCTATACTCTACACGCCATTGTGTCAGTTTATGCATTCATTCCAAAGGGCGTTTGGGTAACCGTCTATAATACTTGCAGCTGGGTGTATTGGCTCATACCTATAATCACTTGGGAAGGCGGAAGTGAGAGGATTGCTTGAGTCCATGGGTTCAAGAACAACCTGGGCAACTTGGTGAGACCCTCACCTCTACAATACATCAAAAAATTACGTGGGCGTGTTGGTGTGTGCCTGTAGTTCCTGCCACATGGAAGGCTGAGGCAGAAGGATCATCTGAGCCCTGCGGTGGTGGTGAGCGTGCCACTGCCCTCCAGCCTGCCCAACAGAGTGAGACTCCAACTCAAAAATAAAAAAATACCTGTTGCATTATGAACATGCTTTCTCGTAGGTTTGCAAGAGTTTAAAAGACACTCTATGATATATATGAAGTGAAATTCCTAAGTCAAAGCATATCTTGAATTCTACTAAACTGCTATGCAAAGTGCTTATTTCAAATTTAAACTCCTTCCAGCCATTTATGGGTTCCCAAAGCTCCACATATTTGTTAACATGCAAAATTGTCACTTTTCTTCTATTGCCAATATAGGTTTGACTGGTGACCAGTAGAAACTGTAGAAAGCTAGACAGCTTTTCGTGGGTACTTTTATTTTTACTTATTTATTTTTTATTTTTGAGTCTCACTCTGTTGCCCAGGCTGGAGTGCAGTGGCATGCTCTCGGCCACCGCAGCCTCGAACTCCTGGGCTGAGGCAATCCTTGTGCCTTAGTCTCTTGAGTAGCTGGGACTACAGGCACACACCACCATGCCTGGCTAATTTTTAATTTTTTTGTAGAGGTGTTACCCAGGCTGGTCTTGAACCCCTGCAATTCTCTAGCCTCAGCAATCCTCTTGCCTCAGCCTCCCAAAGTGCTGGAATTACAGGTGTGAGCCACTTTGCCTGGCTTAAAATGATATAATTACTTTCAGAAGGTCATATATAATTTTTGTTATTTTATTTCTAGGTGCCTTATATTTTCTTCATGATCATAAATTGTATCTTTAAAACATTTTACCACTTTGTGTTGCTAATGTTCTGAAATGAAACTGACTTTTGCATGTTTATCTTATATCCAAGAATCTAGCCAAGTTCACATTAGTTCTCATGTTTTCTTTAGATTCTCTTAGGCTTCCCACACAGATAATCCTATCACCTAAGATTAAGGATAGTTTGATGCCTTCCTTTGCAATTCTTATACATTTTTTTTTTATATTACTGCATTGATTAGGAATGCCAGTACAATGCTGATTAGGAATAATGGCAACTGGCACCCTTTTCTAATATTTTCACTATTAAATAAAATATTTGCTATAAATTTTTATAGACATTTTCTCAGTTTAAGGAATTCCTCTACATTTTCAATTCAAGAAGTTTTTTTTTTTTTTTGAGTTGGCATCTCACTCTGCTGCCCAGGCTGGAGTGCCATGGCACACTCCTGGCCACCCCAGCGTCGACCTGCTAGGCTCCGGCGATCCTTCCGCCTCAGCCTTCCAAGTAGCCAGAGCTACAGGTGCACGCTACCATGCCCAGCTAATTTTTTATTTATTGTAGAGACGAGGTCTCTCCAAGTTGTCCAGGTAGGTCTTGAACCCACTGGCTCAGCAATCCTCTCGCCTCGGCCTCCCAAAGTGCTGGGATTACAGGCTGATTCTTTTTTTTTTTTTTTAAGAGACAGAGTCTCACTCTGTCACCCAGGCTGGAGTGCAGTGGTGTGATCACAGTTCACTGAAGTCTTGAACTCTTGGGCTAAAGTGATCCTCCTGTGTTGGTCTCCCACAAATGCTGGAATTAACACTAGGCCTGGCCAAGAGTTATTTAAAAAATAAAAATTATCATAGGCCGGGTTCGGTGGCTCAGCCTGTAATCCCCGCGCTTTGGGAGGCCGAGGTGAGTGGATTGCCTGAGCCCACGGGTTCGAGACCCACCTGGGCAACTTG
>NW_007259899.1:550764-570179 GCF_000164805.1 Carlito syrichta
ATAAATAAAAAATTATCCGGGCATGGTAGTGCACGCCTGTAGTTCCAGCTATTTGGAAGGCTGAGGCAGAAGGATCGCCAGAGCCTAGGAGGTCGAGGCTGCAGTGGCCGGGAGTGGCCACTGCACTGCAGTCTGGTTGACAGAGTGAGACTCCAACTCAAAAAAAAAAAAAAATTATCATAATGAATACTAGATTCATCAAATGACTGTTTTGTACTCATAATGGTCAGAATACAGTTTTTCATCTGATAATGTAGTGAATGACAGTAACAGTTTTCTGATGTTAAATCACTCTGGCAACCCTAACATAAACTCAACTTGAGCTGTATTTGATTTTCTCATGATTATTTCATAGTGACTTCAGGTGAAATTGGCCTCTGAATCTTCCTTTCCCATTTTGTCCTTGTCTGGCTTTGGCTCTCATAAAATGAGTTAAGATATGTTTCTTCTGTTTCCATTCACTGGAAAAAAAGATAAGATGAGAACAATCTGTTCTTTGACAGAACTTATGCATAAACCACCTGTTGCCTTTTTTATTTGCTTGTTTGGTGAGGAGACTGATTCAATGTTGCCATGCTACTTTACATATACCAGGGTTGCCCCGTATACATGTTTTCAGAGGTATTCGCCATAATCAGAAGTGTCTGGATGCGGACGGTAACCACTTCAAGCACCTCTTGTAATTACAGAAGTCAAACATGACTTATATTCATCTTTCAACAGTTTTTTTTTTTTTTTTGAGTTGGAGTCTCACTCTGTCACCCAGACTGGAGTGCAGTGGCACGCTCCCGGCCACCGCAGCCTCGACCTGCTGGGCTCCGGCGACCCTTCCACCTCAGCCTTCCAAGTAGCTGGAACTACAGGTGCGTGCTACCAGGCCCGGCTAATTTTTTGATTTATTGTAGAGATGAGGTCTTGCCAAGTTGCCCAGGTGGGTCTCGAACCCGTGGGTTCAGGCAATCCACTCACCTCAGCCTCCCAAAGCGTGGGATTACAGGCTGAGTCACTGAGCTTGGCTTTTTAACAGTTTTAATAGTTTTTTTTCCTTTCTTAAAAGGTGTATACATTTTTTGGCACTGTGTGTGTGTGTGTGTGTGTGTGTGTGTGTGTGTAAAGAGAGAGAGAGAACACTTTTGTCCACGTTCCTACTTATAACTTCTACAGCCCGTGACACAGCTTTCTGTTGTAACCCTGGCTGTGATGAACAGGTCTCAGGAAACAGAATCTCTCTGGCTTCCTCTTGCTCTTCTTTCACCTGCTCTAAGGCAGGATTTTTTGCCCTTCTTTCACCTGCTCCAAGGCAGGATTTTATACACACACACACACACACACACACACACACACATATATACATATATCTATTATTATAAAGATGTGGGGTATAATTCAGGGTTAGGTACACAAACATTGATTATGCAGGTACCCTTGTTGATGAGGTATGCCCCTCCCTCCCCTAGCAATTTCCCTCAACTGCCAATCCCACCTCTCCTCCTCTGCCAGTTTCCCATTACTGTCAAACACTTTCTTATAGTATTATAATTGTTCAACGTCCGCTTATGAGTGAGAACATATGGTACTCTGTTCTTTGTTTTTGTGATAGATCACTAAGTATGATCGACTCCAAATCCATCCAAGTTGCTGCGAAGTCCATGTATTTGTCCTTCTTTATGGCTGCATAATATTCCACTGTGTATACGTAATCTTCTAATCTTCCACTACCTTTCTGACTGTGGAGGCAGACACAGTGGCTCACGCCTAGAATCCCAGCACTTTGGGAGGCCAAGGCGAGAGGACTGCCTGAGCTCAGGGACTGTAGACCAGCCTGAGCCACATGGTGAGACGTCACCTCTACAATAAATCAAAAAGTTAGTCAGGCGTGGTGGTGCCTATACTTCCAGCTACTTGGAAGGCTGAGGCGTGGTGGTGCCTATACTTCCAGCTTCTTGGAAGGCTGAGGCAGAAGGATCACCTGAGCCCAGCAGGTTGAGGCTGCGGTGGCCATGAACATGCCACTGCACTCCAACCTGGGCAGAGAATGAGACTCCAACTCAAAAAAAAAAAGGATCCTCCCCAGGGAGAGTCTGGCCCTATACTCTGGGGGAAGAAAGGCTGACATCAGGAAACTGCCATAAAAACCCAAGAAGGCTGGGTCTGGAGTTTTTCCAGATGGCTCCTGGAGGGTGGTGGGCCAGCGGGGCCTGGAAGCTCTGTGCCTCTCCCCCATACCTCACCCTGTGCATCTCTTCAGCCGTATCCTTCGTAGTATCCTTCATAATACACCAGTAAATGGAAGTGTTTCCCTGAATTCTGTGAGCTGCTCCAGTAAATGAACCAAACCCAAAAAGGGGGTTGTGGAAACTGGACTTGAAGCCAGTTGGTCAGGAGTTCTAGAGGGCCACACTTGCAGAAGGGGGGATTCCAGGGACTGAGCCTTCAGCCTGTGGGATGTGACACTATCTAGGTACTGAATCGGAGGACACCAGCTGGTGTCTGCGGCTTGGTATGTAGGGAAAACCCCCCACACACTGGGTCACAGAAGTTTTCTTGCATGTTGATGATCGTGGTGGTGGTTTGAGTGTTTTCTCCAAATACAGGTTTTTGTATTTTTGAGCCGGAGTCTCACTGTCACCCAAGCTGGAGTGTGGTGACACAGCCACCTCAGCCTCGACCGGCTGGGCTCAGGCAATCCTTCCGTCTCAGCCTTCCAAGTAGTTGGAACTACAGATACACGCTACCGCGCCTGGCTAATTTTTTGATTTATTGTAGAGATGAGGGCTCACCAAGTTGCCCAGGCTGGTCTCGAACCTGTGGGCTCAGGCAATCCTCTCACATCAGCCTCCCAAAGTGCTGGGATTACAGGTGTGAGCCACTGCGCCTGGTCCAAATACATGTTTTTAATGGATATGGATCAATTTAATTCTTTCTCTAATTTCTTGAGTTATACACTTAGCTTACACATTTCCAGCATTTCTTCTATGCTAACACAAGCACTCAAGCTTACACATTTCCAATCTGAAATTACCTTGCTTTGAAGCTGAGGCATTTTCCACTGGGAGCTCATTGTCATGGACCCTTTTCTTTGGAACAGGCACTGGAGGGCAGCTTCCAAGGCCCCATGGGCCCCTATGATTAAGATCTTCTTGCCATCTAAGTTGACATCTATCAAGCAATTGAAAATTCAAAATTATAATCAAAACTTATGCTGGGGGCGGTGGCTCATGCCTGCAATCCCAGCATATTGGGAGGCCAAAATGGAAGGACTGCTTGAGCTCAGGATTTCAAGACCAGCCTGGGCAACATGAGCCCTTGTCTCTGCAAAAAAGTAAAAAAGTTAGCTGGGTGTCGTGGCATACTCCTGTAATCCCAGCTACTCAGGAGGTGAGGTAGGAGGATCACCTCAGCCTAGCAGGTCAAAGCAGCAATCGCCATGATCATGCAACTGCACTCCAGCCTGGGTGACAGAGTGAGAATCCCACTCCAAAAATTAATAATAATAGTAATAATAATAATAAAGTAGGTTAATCATTCATCCTTACCAATTTCTCTTTTAAATTATAACACACTCAACCTTATTAGAAAAATGTTCCAGTTGTTCACTTGTCCCTCCCAAAAGAATAGATGAGAATATTAAAGAAAATCAGCATGAAATATCACTACCAGCTGGGCTCGGTGGCTCAGCCTGTAATCCCGCGCCTTTGGGAGGCTGAGGTGAGTGGACTGCCTGAGCCCGTGGGTTCGAGACCCGCCTGGGCAGCGAGACCTCATCTCTACAATAAATCAAAAAATCAGCCGGGCGTGGTAGCGCATGTCTGTAATTCCGGCTACTCGGAAGGCTGAGGCGGAAGGATCGCCGGAGCCCAGCAGGTCGAGGCTGCGGTGGCCGGAAGCGGCCACTGCACTCCAGTGACAGAGTGAGACTCCAACTCAAAAAAAAAAAAAAAAAAAAGAAATATCATTACCTTGTTTCAATTAGAACTTTGCAGAAACAAATTTTTATTAAAAAATAATGTCGCCGGGCGCGGTGGCTCATGCCTGTAATCCCAGCACTTTGGGAAGCAGAGGCAAGAGGACTACCTGAGCCCATGTGTTTAAGACCAGCTTGGGCAACTTGGCGAGACCTCGTCTCTACAATAAATCAAAAAACTAGCCCAGCATGGTGGTGCATGCCTATGGTTCCAGCTAATTGATATATTATAGAGACAAGGTCTTGCTAAGTTGCCCAGGCTGGTCTTGAACCCCTGTATTCAGACAGCTACTTGGAAGGCCGAGGTGGAAGGATCACCTGAGCCCAGTAGTTCAAGGTTGTGGTGGCCATGAACATGCCACTGCACTCCAGTCTGGGCAACAGTGAGACTCCGACTCAAACAATAAATAAAAAAATTTTTTAAAATAATGTCAATACCGATAAATAGAAAGCAGCAGCCTTTCTGAAGGCGCATCCTACCTGATTTTTCAAGAAGTTCAAGTACAGCTTTGGCAACAGGTGAAACAAAGCATTCGTGGGCGTCTCCACGCACCAGCTTCCCCAGGTTTATGTCTGTTACTCTAAATCAGAAACAAGGGAACAGGTAAGTCAAAGCCCAGTCACCAATCACATATATGAAATTCACATGGATTTTTTTTTTAAGGGAGGGGAGAGACAGGGTCTTGTTCTGTTGCCCAGGCTAGTCTTGAACTCTGGGCCTCAAGCAATCCTCCTGCCTCAGTCTCCCAAAGCATTGGGATTACAGGTATGGCCACATGCTTGGCTAATTCACATGTATTAATCTCAAATAACATCCTAGTCGCCAGGCGCAGTGGCTCAAGCCTGTAATCCCAGGCTTTGGGAGGTGGAGGTGAGAGGTTTGCCTGAGCTCAGGGGTTCAAGACCAACCTGAGCAACATGGTGAGACCTCATCTCTACAATAAATCAAAAAAAAATTAGCCAGGCATGGGGGCACATGCCTGTGGTTCCAGCTACTTGGAAGGCTGAGATGGAAGGATCACCTGAGCCCAGCAGGTCAAGGCTGCGGTGGCTGTGAGTGTGCCACTGCACTCCAGCCTGGGTGACAGAGTGAGACTCCGATTAAAAAAAAAACCAACATTCCAGTCATTGTTTGATAGATCGAACACATTAACTATGAACTAAAAAGGGGGCAGGCAGTAATGCCCATTAACCTCTTAAATCAGCCCCTCAGGAAATTTCAGTCTGATCCCTACTTCGAGTGTTCTGGTTCTGCCCATACACCAGGACAACCCAAGACTATGGAGGGCTTCACCTCACAACTTCAGAGAGAATCTTTCAACCGACTACAGTGGAACGCCACCCCTGGAACTATGCAACATCGTACCCCTACAGTCCCTGAAACCCAGAACCAATCCTACAAACCTGGAGTGACCCAGTAAGACCTGAGATTCAAAGGTCTGATCCCTCCTGACCTCAGCACTTATCTCCTTGGGAAATCAGGAGAATGAGTGACCACACATTTTAGATGGGTTCTGTGCCCTTACCCATTCAAATCTAGGACAAAACTTTCCATAACAATCTAGCCTAAACTGACATTGTCAATAAGGTTAGTAATAGTAACAAAATGGAGATATTCAGATAAGTTTACATAATTCTCTTATGAAAGCCTTGAAACTATGTCCTGGTTCAGGTTCTGAACATTCTCTCATTGATAGGGCTTCCTCTCCCGTTACAGTTAGTCAACTATAGGACTAGAGATTTTCTTTATTTTTCTTTTTTTGAGTTGGATTCTCACTCTGTTGCCCAAGCTGGAGTGCAGTGGCACACTCACAGCCACCGCAGCCTCAACCTCCTGGACTCAGCCTTCCAAGCAGTTGGAATTACAGGTATGCGCCACCACACCTGGCTAATTTATTTTATTTTATTTTATTGTAGAGATGAGCCCTCGCCAAGTTGCCTGGGCTGGTCTCAAACCCATGGGCTCAAGCAATCCTCTCACTTCAGCCTTCCAAAGTGTTGAGATTATAGGCATGAGCCACTGCACCCGGCAAGACTGGAGATTTTCATGACAACTCTTCACTCTGTATTTGGGTCTACTCCAAGTCACAATTAAAGCCTAGCATGAAAGATACCTGGATGTCTTAGGGAGGTGGTAGCCTCTCAATCCAACCCTAAAGCAGGGGTCCCCAACTCCCAGGCCATGGACCAGTACCAGTCAATGGCCTGTTAGAAGCCTGGCTGCACAGCAGGAGGTGAGCAGCAGGCTAGTGAGTGAAGCTTCATCTGTACTGACAACTGCTCCCCATCGCTCCCATCACCATCTGAGCTCTGCCTCCTGTCACATAGGTGGCAGCATTCGATTATCATAGGAGCAGGAACCCTATTGTGAACTGTGCATGCGAGGATCTAGGTTGTGCATCCCCTATGAGAATCTAATGCCTGATGATCTGAGGTGGAGCTCAGCGGTGATGCTAGTGCTGGGGAGCAGCTGCAAATACAGATCAACATTAGCAGTGACTCTGCAGAGGCCACAATACGTCAATTGTTCACAGACTCGTATATCAAAACCCTACCCATGAGTGGTAAGTGAGTTGATGTACTTCAATTTTACAGTTGCATCTGGTGGCAGCTTTTTTTTTTTTTTTGAGTTGGAGTCTCACTCTGTCGCCCAGACTGGAGTGCAGTGGCTGCTCCCGGCCACCGCAGCCTCTACTTGCTGGGCTCCGGCGATCCTTCCGCCTCAGCCATCCGAGTAGCTGGAACTACAGGTGCGTGCTACCACGCCTGGCTAATTTTTTTTTATTTATTGTAGAGATGAGGTCTCGCCAAGTTGCCCGGGCGGGTCTCGAACCCGTGGGCTCAGGCAATCCACTTACCTCGGCCTCCCAAAGCACGGGGATTACAGGCTGAGCCACCGAGCCCGGCCTTGGTGGCAGGTTTTAAATCAGAATCAGACACTTATTTTAGTCTGTGCTTGGTCCACCCATTATTTTATTTACCACTCCATCCGCACCTCTTTTTTTAAAGTGAGATATACTATTATTTCATTACTATTACAGTGAAATAATAATAGAAATAAAGTGTGCAATAAATGTTATGCACTTGCATTATCCTGAAACCATCTCCCCTCGCACCCCATCCATGGAAAAAATGTCTTCCACGAAACTGGTCCTGAATGCCAAAAAGGTGGGGATCACTGCCCTAAAGGATACACTAGCTGGATGCAGTGGCTCACGACTGTAATCCCAGCACTATGGGAGGCGGAGGCAAGAAGATTGCCTGAGTTCAGGGGTTTGAGACCAGCCTGAGCAACATGGTGTGACCTCATCTCTACAATGAATCAAAAAATTAGCCGGGCATGGTGGCACATGTCTGGGTTCCAGCTACTTGGAAGGCTGAGACAAGATTACCTGAGCCCAACAGGCCGAGGCTGCATTGGCATTGAGTGTGCCACTGTACTTCGACCTGGGCAACAGAGTGAGACTTCGATTCAAAAAGAAAAAAAAAGGGCCTGGAATCCCACGCCTTTGGGAGACTGAGGTGAGTGGATTGCCTGAGCCCGCCGGTTCGAGACCCGCCCGGGCAACTTGGCAAGACCTCATCTCCACAATAAATCAAAAATTAGCCAGGCGTGGTAGCGCGCACCTGTAGTTCCAGCTACTTGGAAGGCTGAGGCGGATGGATCGCTGGAGCCCAGCAGGTCGAAGCTGCCACTGCACTCTAGTCTGGGCGACAGAGTGAGACTCCAGCTCAAAAAAAAAAAAGAAAAAGAAAAAAAAGGATACACTAGACCAAGAATCTGATTTCATAAATTTGCTCATAACCTTATAACTCTGTAATACATTGTGTTCTTTATGTTCACAGTATGAAATACTTCCTTTATTTCCATGTAGGAAAATGAGGTTTTTAATCTTCAGAAAATATGCTGACCCCACTGCAGATGGGCAATATTCTTTGTTCTAGGAAACCTGTGTCACACCATGACGTGAATCAGAGTCCCATGACGTGAATCAGAGTCACATGCAACATCTGAGCATGTGATAGTTAAGATTTCCCACTCAAGTGTAAAATAAAGCCTTGTATCATTAAGAAAAGTATTTGTGGCTGGGTGCAGTGGCTCACATCTGTAATCCCAGTACTTTGGGAGGCCGAGGTGAGAGGACTGCCCGAGTTCAGGGGTTTGAGACCAGCCTGGACATCCTGGTGAGACTCATCTCTACAATAAATCAAAAAAATTCCAGCCTGGGCAACTTGGCGAGACCTTGTTTCTACAATAAATCAAAAAAATTAACTGGGCGTGGTGGCATTGCACTCCAGCCTGAGCGACAGAGTGAGACTCCAACTCAAAAAAAAGAAAGAAAAGTATTTCCTGTAGTTCCAGCTACTTGGAAGGCTGAGGCGGAAGGATCACCTGAGCCCGGCGGGTCGAGGCCGCGGTGGCCCTGAGTGTGCCACTGCCCTCTAGCCTAGGCAACAGAGTGAGACTCCAACTAAATAAAAAAAAAGTCGTCGTTCTGTTGTTCTCAACCAGCTAGGACTAAGGGGGAATTATGGTTCAGCTAGGGCATCAGGTTTCTAGGTTGTTCCCTCCGGTCTGGTAGAATTACCAAGAAAAAACTCTTAGGAAGGCTGGCCAAGCTCTGTACAGGAAACTATTGCATGAGTACAACGGGCTAGGTGCAGTAGCTCACTCCTGTAAGCCCAGCTGCTCAAGAGGTTAAAGACAGAGGACTGTTTGAAGTTGCCGTTGAAGACCAGTCTGGGCACACAGCAAGACCCCATCTCCACAAAACATAGTAATAAAAAAAGGAGCCGACCATGGCGACCTGCGCCTGTAATTCCACTATTTGGGAGGATGAGGTTGGAGGATAATTGGAGTCTAGGAGTTCAAGGTTACCATGAGCTATGATCACACCACTGCACTCCATCCTTGATGACAAAGCAATACTCTGTCTTTATAAATAAACAAATAAACAAGTTGGTAGAGATTATTTCCAAAATGGCACCCAAGCAGTATAAAAGGGCTACTGTTATTTTCTAAAATATGCAACTTTCATAACTGTAAAAGTCCTCAAATTCCTGGAATATTTAAAATGATTTTTTATCTCCTAATATACTGATATAGTTGACACAAACAGAAAGAATTTATAAAAAAAAATCACAGTAGAAAAAGTGAGTTAGCAATAAAGGCTATTTGTTTACATCTTCTTACCCATCCACATCCTTTTCTGGTTTCAAGGCATTAAGGATTTTGTTGCTAAATGACTTCTCAGAAATCTGAAGGGCCAGACCATGTACTCTGATGTCTTCATTAATCTTCAAGATTTCATCTATAATCTTGAGAGAAAACCAAACAAAGCCAAAAAACACACAAAAATTAGGTGCATGGAAAGTAGGACCCAGCAAAAGAAGCTATCAGCAAACAAAACAAAACAAAACAAAAAATTGACTCATGAAAATGCATCTGTTACTGTTTTTATTTTTTACTACTTGCTGAAGACTCAGTGTAAAGCACCACAAGAAGCCCATTTTTTCTTTTCATCATGTTTATAAAACTCAAAAAGTAAAAGAGCTTGGCTGAATTTTTTAGTGACTTCTCCATCTATTGCTCTACTCTGAGCCAGAAACAAAAACAAAAACCCAGCCCAGCAGCTATTAAGGTTTAGACAGACAAAAGACAATGCTCTTTCAACAATCATATGTGAAGCCAAACACACCGCCAGTTTTCAGGGAGGGCAGGAAGCCTGAATCCCACGCGTCCAACCCAGCTCAGCCTATGTATGTGTACGCTTCCAGCACAATGTGTTCAGCAGAGCTTACTAATCACAAGTCCAAGAAGTCACAGAGGCCCTCAGATTCTCTGGACCTAAATGACACAGAGGAACCCTACCTAAAGGCTTATGTTAGAAAAGCACACATAGCTTCTTTTGAATGGAAACACTAAGATACTCCATTATTTATGAAAAAGGCCAAAGTACAGTTTGGGAAGCTAAGGCATCATAGTTAACAAATGTCCAGGTATTTCTCTAAAGAAGCAACACGTTGTCCTTTCTTAGCTTATCTCTATTTTATGCCAGGAGATAAGATCCTGATTCATTTCACTTAAAAATGTTTGTTCATATGTAAGAGGATACTAGCCAGTGCATTCAGATCTCACCCTGAGGAAGTATTGGCTTACTATTTTTGTTTTATCACCTAGAAAAAAATCACAGCCGGGTTCGGTGGCTCAGCCTGTAATCTCACGCCTTTGGGAGGCTGAGGTGAGTGGATTGCTTGAGCCCGCGGGTTCGCAACCTGCCTGGGCAACTTGGCGAGACCTCATCTCTACAATAAATCAAAATGAGCCGGGCGTGGTAGTGCGCACCTATAGTTCCAGCTACTTGGAAGGCTGAGGCGGAAGGATCACCAATGCCCAGTAGGTCGAGGCTGTGGCGGCTGGGAGCAGCCACTGCACTCCAGTCTGGGGGACAAAGTGAGACTCCAACTCAAAAAAAAAAAAAAAGAAAAGAAAAGAAAAGAAAAAAATCACTATGGAATTATTACCTGGCAAGGGGAAAAAAGCTATTTAACCCCTGGGCTCAAGTAATCCTCTTGCCTCTGCCTCCCAAACTGCTGGGGTTACAGGTGGGAGCTATCGCTCTCAGCCAAGATCCTATTTGCTTTCTTTTTTTTTTGAGTCGGAGTCTTACTCTGTCACCCAGGCTGGAGTGTAGTGGCACCCTTCCAAGGTGATCCATTCGCTGGAATTACAGGGGGATGCCACCATGCCTGACTAATTTTTTGATTTATTGTAGAAACAAAGGCTCACCAAGTTCCCCAGGATGATCTCAAACCCCTGGGTTCAGGCAATCCTCTCGTCACTGCCTCCCAAAGTGCTGGGATTGCCAGCATGAGCCACCATGCCCAGCTGCCATCAACTTTCTTAGATTGTACATATAATCGAGATGATACAGTATTTGTCTTTCTGTGTCTAGCTTATTATACTTAATATGTTGTTCTCCAGGTTCACTCATGTTGCTGCAAATGACAGGATTTCATTGTGCATATAGACCACATTTTCTCTATCCATCCATCCACTAATGGGCACTTAGATTGATTCCATCTCTTGGCTATTATGAATAGTGCTGTAATAAACCTAGGGGTGCAGATGTCTTTCAATATACTTGTTATGGTTCTTTTGGATATGTACCCAGTAGTGGGAATTGCTGGGTCATATGGCAGTTCTAGAATCTTCATCTGCTTTTTTTTTTTTGAGTTGGAGTCTCACGCTGTCACCCAGACTGGAGTGCAGTGGCCGCTCCTGGCCACCGCAGCCTCGACCTGCTGGGCTCCAGCGATCCTTCCACCTCTGCCTTCCAGGTAACTGGAACTACAGGTGCACACTACCACGCCCAGCTAATTTTTTGATTTATTGTAGCGATGAGGTCTCGCCAAGTTGTCCAGGCGGGTCTCAAACCTGTGGGCTCAGGCAATCCACTCACCTTGGCCTCCCAAAGCACGGGATTGCAGGCTGAGCTACCGAGCCCGGCTTCATCTGCTTTCTATAATGGCTGTACTAATCTATAGTCCCACCAAAAGTGTGTAAGGGTTCCCCTTTCTTCATGAGCTGATAGCTCATCATAGTTTTGACGTGCATTTCTCTGATGTTGAGTATTTTGTTAAATATGTGCCGGTCATTTATATGTCTTCTTTTGGGAAATGTCTATTCAAGTCTTTTGCCCAATTTTAATTGGATGATTGATTGATGGATTGCTATTGAGCTGTCTGAAGTCCTTATATATTTTTGGACATTAACCCCTGGTTGGATGCATAGTTTGTGAACTTTTTCTCCCAATGTGTAGATTATCTCTTTACTTTATTGATTGTTTTCTTTGCTGTGTAGAAGCTTTTTAGCTTGATGTAGTCCCATTTGTCTATTTTTGCTTTTATTGCCTTTCAAAGAGTATGTTGAAAGATGTCTGGGCTGGGCACGATGGCTCAAGCCTGTAATCCCAGCACTTTGGGAGGTAGAGGTGAGAAGACTGCCTGAGTCCAGGGGTTTGAGACCAACCTGGGCAACTTGGCAAGACCTCATCTCTACAATAAATCAAAAAATTAGCCAGGCATGGTGGCACATGCCTATAGTTCCAGCTACTTGGAAGGCTGAGGCGGAAGGATCACCTGAGCCCAGCAGGTCGAGGCTGTGGTGGCCATGAGCATGCCACTGCACTCCAGTCTGGGCCACTGAGTGAGACTCTGACTCAAAAAAGATTAAAAAAAAAAAAAAAGACGTCTGCACTCCCAGGTTTATTACAGCTCTATTCACAATAGCCAAGAGATGGAATCAATCTAAGTGCCCATTAATGGACGAATGGATAGAGAAAATGTGGTCTATATGCACAATGGGATGAAATACTATCATTTGCAGCATCATTAGTGAACCTGCAGGACATTATATTAAGTGTAATAAGCCAGACACAGAACGACAAATACGGTATCATCTCAATTGTATGTGTGATCTAAGAAAGTTGATTGCAGCTGGACACGGTGGCTCATGCCTGCAATCCCAGCACTTTGAGAGGCAGAGACGAGAGGATTACCTGAGGCCAGGGGGGGAAATTGGCGAGCCTTTGTCTCTATAATAAATCAAAAAACTAGCCAGGCGTGGGGTTGCCCCTCTGTAATTCTGGCTATTTGGAAGGCTGAGGCAGAAGGATCACCTGGGCCCAGCAGGTTGAGGCTGCCATGGCCGTGGGCGTACCACTGCACTCCAGCCTAGACGAACAAAGACTCCGGCTCAAAAAAAAAAAAAAAAAAAAAAAAAAGAAAAGAGGATCTTGGCCAGTGCAGTGGCTCATGCCTGTAACCCCAGTACATTGAGAGGCAGAAGCAAGAGGATTGCCTGAGCCCAAGGAATTGAGACCAATCCGGGCAACTTGACGAGACTTTGTCTCTATAATAAATCAAAAAATCAGCTGGGCATGGTGGCACGCACGTGCCTGTAGTTCCAGCCTCTTGGAAGCCTGAGGCAGAAGGATCCCTGAGCCCAGCAGGTCGAGGCTGCGGTGGCTGTGCGTGTGCCACTGTACTCCAGCCTGGGCAAGATTGAGACTTCGACTCAAAAAAAGGCAAAAAACCGTCTTTCTGACTCTCAGGAGGACCGCACATCTTGTGGGTAGAGCCTTCTCCTTATTGCAATAGTCCCTTTACCTACCTTGGAATAATGTTTTACTAAGTTGCAATTTCTTTCTCCTTTTTTTTTGGTCAGGGTCTCACTCTGTCACCCAAGCTACAGTGACACGATCATAGCTCACCACAGCCTCAAACTCCTAGGTTCAGGCGATCCTTCCAAGTAGCTGGGACTCCAGGCACACACCACCATGCCCAGTTAATTTTTTGTCTTTTGGAGAGATGAGCCATGTTGCCTGGGCTGGTCTCGAATTTGTGGGCTCAAGCAATTCTCCTGCCTCAGCCTCCCAAAGTGCTGGGGTTACAGACATGAGCCACCATTCCCAGACCCAATTTATTTATTTATTTATTTTTCGAGTTGGAGTCTCACTGTTGCCCCAGCTGTAGTGCAGTGTGGCACGTTCACAGCCACCCCAGCATTGACCTATTGGGCTCAGGCGATCCTTCCGTCTCAGACTTCCAAGTAACTGGAACTACAAGTGTGGCACCATGTCCAGCTAATTTTTTGATTTACTGTAGAGATGAGATCTCACCGAGTTGCCCGGGCTGTTCTTAAACCCGAGAGCTTAAGCAATCTCCTCACCTTAGCCTCCCAAAGTGCTGGGATTACTGGCTTGAGCTATCACACCCGGCCCCAATCTATTTCTTATTTGACACTGGCTAGGTCGTGGATGTGACTGGTAGAGCTGAACTGCCATCTTGAACTAAGAAATAGCAAAACAACAGTGGCAGAGCCGAGGGACAGAAGGAGCCCGAATTTCTATGCCCTGGTGACACCACCAGCCAAGGATTAGAAACTTCCAAACTTTATTCACGTACTGGAAAAACAGACTCCTGTGTTATTTAAGACTCTGTTAGTTGACATTTTCTATCCTATGAAGCCAGTTGGAAGAAAAGCAGGCATCAGAGGGACCCAGCCCTGGTATGGGGACCTATGACTTGAGGCCCAATCTCCTCATTTCTGCACTGGGGTGGGGAGGTTGTGGCTGCTTCTCCCAGGTTTGAGATGACGCTTGGGGAGGTTGTCACAGAAGCAACTAGATCATGTGAGCAGCAGTGAAAGAATCTATGACTATTTTTTAACAGCTGTCCCAAAACGTCAAGGAAGGACTCACAGCCGTTATTCTAAAAAGACTCTGAAGATCACCTCAACCTGTTCCTTTATTTTATGGCTACTATGACTCAGACAAACCAAAGAACAGCTCGAGGTCAAACAACCTGTCAGGTTGGGGCAAGAGGAACCGGTTCCCCAGACACCCACAGCCCGACAATTTCCACTAGAAGACACTGTCCCTACCGCTGAGGAAACAACTCTGATCACCAAGTCTTCAGTAGAAACATACAAATCACAAGGGACAAAAAGATGAAGAAGCATCTACACTGAGGGAATAAAAGGAGGGACTCACTGGACATAGTGGTTCACCCCTGTAATCCTAGCACTTTGGGAGGCGGGAGAACTGCCTGAGCCCATGGTTCGAGACCAGCCTGGGCAATTTGGCGAGACTTGTTCTTTACAACAAATCAAGAAATATTAGTTGGGCATGGTGGTGCAAGTCCATAGTTCCAGCTACTTGAAAGGCTGAGGCAGAAGGATCACCTGAGCCCAGCAGGTTGAGGCTGCGGTGGCCATGAACATGCCACTGCACTCCGGTCTGGGCGACAAGAGTGAGACTCCAACTAAAAAAAAAAAGGGGAGGGCATGGGAGACTCGTTCCTCTAAAAACTCAGCCACAGCCGGGCTCTGTGGCTCAGCCTGTAATCCCATGCCTTTGGGAGGCTGAAGTGAGTGGATTGCCTGAGCCCGCGGGTTCGAGACCCGCCTGGGCAGCGAGACCTCATCTCTACAATAAATCAAAAAATCAGCCAGGCGTGGTAGCGCATGCCTGTAATTCCAGCTACGCGGAAGGCTGAGGAGGAAGGATCGCCGGAGCCCAGCACTCCAGTCTGGGTGACAGAGTGAGACTCCAACTCAAAAAAAAAAAACTCAGCCACAAGAAAAGGCTGGATTTGGATGGGATCAGTGGTTCAGCCTGTAATCCCAGCACTTTGGGAGGCCAAGGCCGGAGGATTGCCTGAGCCCACGGGTTCAAGACCAGCCCACGCAATATGGCAAGACCTCGACTCTACCACAAATAAAAAAAATTAGCCGGACGTGATAGCGCATGCCTGTAGCTCAGGCTGAGGTGGAAGGATCGCCAGAACCCAGCAGGTCAATGCTGGGGTGGCCGTGAGTATGCCACTGTACTCCAGCCTGGGCAACAGAGTGAGATTTCAACTAAAAAAAAAGGCTGGATTTGTTCCAGACACAACTAAGAGGTGTCAACAGGCCTATTAAGTCTAAAGAAGACAGGGTTGAAGTGCTCTGAGATTACCTCCTCTTCACCGCTGTCGGGAGGAAGGCAAATGTGGGTGATGTTCAGACCAGCCTGAAAAGGGAACACAAGGTCATCTGTCACTATAAGAGAACACGCTGTAAAAAATTATAATGAATTCTTTAAAAATCAAAATGAATTTTAAAAAAAAATCAAAAATCCTCACCTCCTCAGCCAAATTCTGGTTGACTTCCTGCATCAAGTTGTCATCACCTACCTTAGGAGGGGGAGGAAGAAAGAGAATTAAAATATCGTGAAAAGGCACAAAACACAATAGAAACCAATTTTGTGATTACAGATGACCTGAATACAAAGGCGACGTGGAAAATGTGGAAAATAATCCTACTGCTTAGGAATAGGGACTAATGGCCAGTATTTATGAGCATATTAATTTCTCAGGAGGATTGCTTAAGCCCAGGAGTTCAAGACCAGCCTAGGCAACATAACCAGACCTTGTCTCTACAAAAATTCAAAAAATTAGCCAGGCATGGTAGCACACACTTGCAGTCTCAGGTACTTGGAAGGCTAAGGCTGAAGGATTGCCTGAGTCTAGGAGGCCAAGGCTGCGGTGAGCTGTGATCATACTACTGAACTTCAGCCTGGGTGACAGAGTAAGACAGTGACTCACAAAAAGAAAAAAAATATTTTCTCAGGCTTTCAACTTATGTTGCTTTTTTTAAAAAAGTAGTATTTCTCAGGAGATAAGACACACATAGTAACACAGTCAACTTCCTTCTCTAAATGAGGACACCAAAGATAGGAATGTAAACAGTTTTTCCCTTAGGTGGAAAGCCAAGGAGTCAGTACGTTCCCAGAAGTTTAAGCTCCTCCTTTAATTTTCTTTGTTTTTTTCTTTTTTTTTTTTTTTTTGAGTATGAGTCACACTCTGTCACCCAGGCTGGAGTGCAGTGGCACACTCATGGCCACTGCAGCCTTGACCTGCTGGGCTCAGGCAATCCTTCCGCTTCAGCCTTCCAAGTAGCTGGAACCGCAGGCACACACCACCACACCCAGCTAATTTTTTGATTTATTGTAGAGGTGAGGTCTCACCATGTTGCTCAGGCTGGTCTCAAACTCCTGAGTTCAGGCAATTCTCTGGCCTCTGCTTTCCAAAGTGCTGGAATTACAGACGTGAGCCACCGTGTCCAGCTTGTTTTCTATTTAAACATTTTTAAAAAAATTTTAATTCTTTGTAAAGACAGGGTCTGGAATTCCAAGCCTCAACTGATCCTCCTGCTTAGGCCTCTCACAGTACAGAAGTTATAGGATGAGTCCAGGCACAGGGGGTCACACCTGTCAGGCACTTTGAGAGGCAGAGGCAAGAGGACTATCTGAGCCCAGGGATTCGAGACCACTATGGGCAACTTGGTGAGACCTCGTCTCTACAATAAATCAAAAAATTAGCTGGGTGTGGTGGTGTGCACCTCTGGTTACAGCCACTTTGAAGGCTGAGGCAGAAGGATGGCCTGAGCCCAGTAGGTTGAGGCTGCAGTAGCCATGAGCGTACC
This sequence comes from Carlito syrichta, assembly GCF_000164805.1. NCBI lineage: Eukaryota > Metazoa > Chordata > Mammalia > Primates > Tarsiidae > Carlito > Carlito syrichta. The sequence goes on from NW_007259899.1 coordinate 567,759, forward strand.
ACTGCATTCTAGCCTGGGCAATAGAGTGAAACTCTTCCTCAAAAACAATGGTAATAATAACAGGCCAGGCACAGTGGCTCATGCCTACAAGCCCAGCACTTTGGGAGGCTGAGGTGAGAGGATTGCTTGAGCTCTTGGGTTCAAGACGAGTTTGGGCAACTTGGCGAGACCTCATCTCTACAATAAATCAAACAATTAGCTGGGTGTGGTGGCACATGCCTGTAGTTCCAGCTACCTGGAAGGCTGAGGCAGAAGGATCTCCTGAACCCAGCAGGTCGAGGCTGCAGTGGCCATGAATGTGCTACTAGCCTGGGTAACAGAGTGAGACTACAACTCAAAACAATAATAATAATAATAATAAAATTACCAGGTGAGCTACTGTGCCCAGCCTCTAACTAGCTTTCTTTGCAAGATGTGGATAAGTACACCCTGAAGAACGGAATAACTTGAGCACAGTATCACAATCTTGAGACCCAAGCACCAATCGATGGAACTGGAGGCTGCTAGTTTGATAGTGTAAGCATGCGCCAAACCCACAATAGCCGCCCATCAGTCAGCTGTGTCAGCTTACAGGCTTGGCTCACCACCCAATTTCTCGGCACCTGCCATCACACAAGTGTGCCAATCAGGATGGCAGCCAATGCCAACTGCAGCTCAGACCCAGGGACTACAGCCAAGAGATGTGGGTGGCATGCAGAGTTCTTTTGGCAGAGTAATGGCTTTTGGCCCATCAAGTTCATGGTGGGCTTTGAAAGACACACCTGTCATCCATGGAAACAAAGGCGAACTTGTTCCCATCACCTTCAAATCATATTTGGTAAGCATTTATGAGCACATGTGGACAACAATACATCCTGTGGAGTGCAAATCACATGAGCACTACCCTGACTTCTGAAAGCCACCCACACCCCAAAGAAAAAGACTCACAGAAGACAGGTTCTGAGCTGCACTTAACCTGTGACCCTGAAGCTGCAAATAACCAGAGAAAGGGGAAACGACAGCATTGCCAACTAGCCCTCTCTTCTTTGACAAGCAATGCAGCTGGTCTTTTATAGAATTATTTTCTAAATTCAAAGGCATGGGTGGGGCACAATGGCTCCTGGCTTTAATCTTAGCACTTTGGGAGCCTAAGACAGGAGAATGGCTTGAGCCCAGGAGTTCAAGACCAGCCTGGACAACATAATGAGATCTCGTCTGTACAAAAAACACAAAATTAGCCGAGCATGGTGGTGCATGCCTATAGTCCCAATTACTCAAGAAGCTGAGACAGAAGGATCATCTGAGCCCAGAAGGTAGAGGCTGCAGTGAGCAGGGATCGAGCCTGGGCAACAGAGTGAGAGCCTATCCCAGAAAAAAAAAAAGGGAGGGATTGGCAGTAGTGGGAAACTGCCAGGGGAGGTGGGGGGGACACACCTCATCAATGCCCTGCATAATGAACATTTGTATACCTAACCCTGAATTGGGCCCCATATCTTTAAAATTAAAAATTTTTTTTTAAAAAAGGGAGCAGGGGCTCAGCCCATAATTCCAGCATTTTGGGAGGTAAAGGCAAGAGGAATGCCTGAGCCCAGGGGTTCGAGACCACACTAGGCAAGATGGCAAGATCTCATCACTACAATAAAATCAAAAAATTAACTGGGCGGGTGGTGCACAAACTCTGGTTCCAGCTACTTGAAAGGCTAAGGCAGAAGGATCAACCAAGCCCAGCAGGTTGAGGCTGCAGTGGCCATGAGCCTGCCAGTGCACTCCAGCCTGGGTGACAGAATAAGACACTGACTTCAAAAAAAGAGAAAGGCATCCTAAAATAGTAGAACTGAACCTCGTTCTCAGCTTACCTGAATAATAGCAAGAACAGGTTTAAAGGCAGGGTTTTTTTCTTGCAGTAAGCTCAGAACTTCTTTTGAATTCTGAATGACTTCTCTACAATGAGAAAGAAACACAACATATTCATTTCTTGGTTAGTGAGTAGAAAGGATTGAAATAACATGTATCCTCAGAAAGTTCATTGCCTTAAGTGAAAAGAATTAGACAACAGAAGAGCAAGCTCTAAGCATATAGCATGGAAGGATGGGGAGGGCAAGAGTGACATCAGGAAACACCGATTCAGTGTAAAATGCACAGCTCAATTTTTTTTTTTTAGTTGGAGTCTCACTCCGTCACCCAGGCTGGAGTGCAGTGGCAAGCTCACAGCCACCCCAGCGTCAGCCTGCTAGGCTCTGGTGATCCTTCTGCCTCAGCCTTCCAAATAGCCGGAACTACAGGTGCACGCTACCACACCTGGCTAACTTATTTATTTATTTATTTATTGTAGAGATGAGGGCTCGTCAAGTTCCCAGGCTGGTCTCGAACCCTCAGGCTCAGGCAATCCATTCACCTTGGCCTCCCAAAGTGCTGGGATTACAGGCTGAGCCACCGAGCCCA
>NW_007259899.1:570761-578728 GCF_000164805.1 Carlito syrichta
TAGCCAGGCATGGTGGTGCACCTGTAGCCCCAGCTACTTGGGAGGCTGAGGCGGAAGGACTGCCTGAGCCCAGGAAGTCAAGGGTGTGGTGAACCATGATCATACCACCGCACTCCAGCATGGCAGCATGGGTGACAGAGTGAGACCCAGACTCAAAAAAAAAAAAAAAGCCTGGTCTTCAGTCTGCAGCAGGGTCTTCAGTCTGCAGCAGGGTCTTACATGACCTTAAGAAAAAAATGCAGCCGGGCGTGGTGGCTCGCGCCTGTAATCCCAGCACTTTGGGAGGTGGAGGTGAGAGGACTGCTTGAGTCCAAGGGTTCAAGACCAGCCTGGGCAACTTAATGAGACCTCATCGCTACAATAAATCCAAAAAATCAGCCGGGCGTGGTGGTGTGCACCTGTAGTTCCAGCTACTTGGAAGACTGAGGTGGAAGGATCACCTGAGTCCAGCAGGTCAAGGTTGTGGTGGCCATGAGCAGCGTGCCACTGCACTCCAGCCTGGACCACAGAGTGAGAATCCAACTCAAAAAAAAAAAAAGAAAAGAAAAGAAAAAATGCAAGATGAAGGCGTTCCAGCCAGATACCATCAGCAGGAAACGCCAAGAGCAAAAAGACATCACGGGGCAGCGCTCCCAGTTTTCAGAGAGAAGCAACTGAGAAGTGTAACCAGAGAACACTCTGGCTCTCCAGGGGGGTCAAGAGGGAGGCAGAAGCTTCAAAACTGGCCAAGGACCTGCCTTTCTATTGTCAGCTGGGCTGGAACAGAGAGACACAGCTAGAACAGAGGTGGGCAGTCAACTGTCTGTGACCTGGGCAAGTTTCTGTTTGTTTTGAAACACTTGGTATAAAGCAACTTAATTCCCAGCCAATTAATTGTATTATCGTGATGAATGAGTGAGACCATATGGGAAAGTTTATCCATCACCTCACAAATAAGCATTCAAGTCTACCTGTCCCATGGCGGCCGACTGAGGCTTCAATGCTGGGCTCTCACCAGCCTGTTGTGACTGCCAGTGCAGGTATGCTGGGTCCTCATTTTTGCCTGGTCCAGGAAGGCACTGGAGTGTGGTTCCCAAGCGGCCTTTGGCAAAATGATCACTGGGATCCTGGTAAAAATAAAGGTCTCTGCGCCGCATTCCGGGAAGTCTGATTTAATAGGTCTTGGTGGGGCCCAGAAATGTGCATTTTTAACAAGGATAGTTCTGAGAGACTGATTGAGTGGAAACAGAGCCCAGAGCTGGTATTCAGGAATTTTGTTTACTACTGTGGTCAATTTACTTAGTCTCTAAGAACCTCAGTTTCCTTACCTGTAAAATAGGCACACTAAATTGGCTCTCTATATTTTCCTTATAATTGTACATAATTTTTTTCTGTGCCCCAAAGCTACCCTTGACCACAAGAACACTCATACTAGCAGTGATAATTTCTCCAGAGACATTCTTTTTTTTTTTTGAGTCAGAGTCTCACTATGTCACCACTATGCAGTGGCTCCGCTCACTGCCACTGCAGCCTCAACCTGCTGGGCTCAGATGATCCTCACTGCCACTGCAGCCTCAACCTGCTGGGCTCAGATGATCCTTCCGCCCCAGCCTTCCAAGTAGCTGGATTTACAGGTGTGCACCACCACATCTGACTAATTTTTCTTGATTTATTGTAGAGAAGAGGTCTCACCAACCCAGGGTTCAGACAATCCTCTCGCCTCTGCCTCGCAAAGTGCTAGGATTACAAGTGTGAGCCACCGTGTCTGGCCTCCCAGAGACATTCAGAGTCTTGCTTACCCCTCAATAAAATGAAAGTAACACGTCTATAGATAAGTCGGCAATAGTTAAAAATAACCACTTTTAAGGCCAGGCACAATGGCTCATGCCTATAATTCCAGCACACTGGGAGGGCGAGGTGAGAGGATTGCCTGAGCCCACAGGTTCGAGATCAGCCTGGGCAGCTTGGCAAGACCTCATCTCTACAATAAATCAAAAAAATTAGCCGAGCACGGTGGCAAGTGCTTGAGGCAGAAGGATCACAGGAGCCCACAGGTCGAGGCTGCGGTGGCCGTGAGCATGCCACTGAATTCCAGCCTGGACAACAGAGACTCCAACTCAAAAAGTAAAAAATACATTGAAGCCAGTGTTCATTCACTGTTCCCCAGACCCCAAAATCCTTTAAAATTATGCTAAATCAATTCCACCTGTGCTCCATAAATAGAAGAACAAAGCCCATACGACAGCACATCTGTGTACAGCAGGTTTGTTTACTGAATATTATAAGCTCACTGTTGAAACCTACTGCTCAGAGAAAAGATTCGTTCCAAAACAGGACTGTTCACTGACAATGCACCTGGTCACCCAAGAACTCTGACAGAGAGATACAAGGAGATTCAAGTAGTTTCCATGCCTGCTAACATAACATCCCTCCTACAGCCCACAGACCAAGGAGTCATTTCAACTTTCAAGTTGTATTATTTAAGAAATACATTTTGGGCTTGGAGTGGTGGCTCAAACTTGTTATTCCAAGCACTTTAGTAGGCCGAGGCGAGAGGATTGCCTAAGCCCAGGGACCAGCCTGGGCAACTTGGCAAGACCTTGTCTCTACAATAAATCAAAAACTTAACCAGGCATGTTGGCGCATGCCTGTGGTTCCAGCTACTAAGAAGGCTGAGGTGGAAGGATCGCTTGAGCCCAGAGGGTCAAGGCTGCAGAGGCTGTAAGTATGCCACTGCACTCCAGCCTGGGTGACAGAGTGAGACTCCAACCCTGGTGAATCTGGGTAAAGTAAATAAAAAACCTTCTGGAGAGGATTAATCATTTTAGATGTCATTAAGAACATTTGTGACACCGGGTGCGGTGGTTCCCGCCTATAATTCCAGCACTTTGGGAGGCTGAGGTGAGAGGATTGCCTTCACCCGTGGGTTTGGGACCAGACTGGGCAACATGGTGAGACCTCGTCTCTACAATAAATCAAAAATTAGCCAGGCATGGTGGCACATGCCTGTAGTTCCAGCTACTTGGAAGGCTGAGGCAGAAGGATTGCCTGAGCCCAGCAGGTCGAGGCTGCGGTGGCTGTGAGCAGTGTGCCACTGCACTCCAGCCTGGGTGACAGAGCAGACTCTGACTCAAAAAAAAAAAAAAAAAAAAAAAGAACATTTGTGATTTGTGATTCACTGGAGGAAGTCAAAACATCAACATTAACAGAAGTTTAGAGGAAGTTGATCCAACCTTCACGGATGACTTTGAGGGGTTCCAGACTTCAGTGGAAAAGGAGACTGCAGATGTGGTGAAAAGAGCAAGAGAACTAGAATTAGAAGAGGGTTCTGAAGATGGGGTTGAACTGATGCAAATCAAGAGTTGCTTCTGATGGATGAGCAAAAAAAAAGGAAATGTTCTTAAGATGGAATCTATTTCTAGTGAAGATGCTGTGAATATTGTTGAAATGCCAAAGGGTTCAGATTATATAAATTTAGTTGATAAAGCAGTGGCAAAGTTGAGGATTGTTCTCAAGTTTGAAAGAAGTTCTGCTGTGAATAAAACACTACAAATAACACTACATGCTACAGCAAACCTCATTCTTATTTGAAGAAATTGCCTGGTCTCGCCATGTTGCCCAGGCTGGTCTCAAACTCCTGGATTCAGGTCATCCTCTCTTCACCAACAGCGCAGCTGGGCTCAATACGTGTAAAAAGTAGCATAAATGTTTCTAATTAGAGACTTGTGCCCTTGGAGGAAAAAAAATGGGCTCATCAACTTCCAGTCTGGCTGAGGACAGTGGGAAGGAATATGGAGCCATCTAATGGGGTTGCCACGTGTAGCCATATCATCAGCTTTGTTGTTATCGTTATTGCTACAGTTACCATTTTATTGCAAGTATCTATCATGCTATCACTACTCCTACTACCACTGACTCTCAGTTATCTCCCTCTGGCTGGCTGTGCAATAATGCCTGGGCATAAAGCTGCCTTGTAATCATGTGCATTCCTCAGCCTCCCTCGCAGCTAACTGTGGCCACACCAAAGAGTTTAAGAGGAAGGCAGCTGGGAATGTTATTGAAAACCACCAACTGGAGTATATTCCTGAATGCTAAGTCTATTTAGAAATAATATTCTACACCTCAACTTCTCAACCTTTTCAGGGGCAAACGAGGTACCCTTCTATAAATACAGTAAAGATTTAAAAGCAGTTGGCTGCAAAGATAGCCAACGGTGTTCAGGGAAATAGTTAATGCTAAAAGCAGCATAGGGCAACCCCCTTGGATTCCCTCCTACTGTGGGAACTTTTCTGTCCTCTCAGTAAATCCTGCTTTAAAGAAAAAAGCAGTATAGAACAGTTTGACAAATCACTGCACTGAAAACCAGTAGATACAGTCTATGTAACAGTAACGGTTGGGTGTGGTGGCTCATACCTATAATCACACTTTGGCAGGCTGTGACGGAGAAGATCGTTTGAGGTCAGAAGATTGAAACCCGCCTGGGCAGCATAGCAAAACCTTGTGGCTACACAAAAAATTGTTTTATTTATTTTTATGTATTATTTTATTTTTGAGTTGAAGTTTCACTCCGTCACCCAGGCTGGAGTGCAGTGGCACATTCATGGCCACCCCAGCATCAACTTGCTGGGCTCCGGTGATCCTTCCACCTCAGCCTTCCAAGTAGCTGGAACTACAGGCCCTCGCTACCACGCCCAGCTAAGTTTTTGACTTATTGAAGAGATGAGGTCTCAACAAGTTGCCCAGGCTGGTTGTGAAACCCTGGGCTCAGGCAATCCTTTCGCCTCAGCCTCCCAAAGTGCTGGGATGACAGGCTTGAGCCACCATAGCCGGCCAAAATATTGTTTTAAAAAGAAAAAAAAAACAGTACTGATGATAAAGCTGCTGCTGGCTGGCTTGGATTATTGCATCCTTCCTGTGAATAGTATTTCTGTATATTTTTCCTTTAATAACAGAATTGACTTTTAGATGCACACAGCCACCCAGCCAGAGAGCACATGTGCCAGTCTCACTCACCTGCGGCTTGCTGGGGTCATGTGACTAACTTCTGGCCAACAAAAGGAAATGAAGACTGTGCAGCTAAGAGAAACATGCCCAGCAACCTGGCTCCTTTCCCTTTTTCCTTCTTGCTGGCTGAGTGGTAATGAGACCCCAGCAACTGTCTTTCACGAGCCAGATCAGTGAGGAAATATCGTAGGGTCATTCTCCCTCCCCTGGACTTCCCTCCCATTTTCAATCAAGTCCACAGTATTTCGGGTACCTATTAAAGCATTACTGTCCTGTTTCCTATTTTATGCACAAGGCTGATTTGAGAACTTCAACAGAATAATCTTACTATATTCCATCAAACCTAAGTTAGAGAATGAAAGACACCCTTGTTTTATGAACCACTAAGAAAAAAAAAAAATGCTACAAGTTAAACTATGGCATAATCTTTTCGTAAAACAGTGGTTATTCTGTAAGTATTGACAGAATTTTTGAGACTTAGTAAGACAGAATTTCTTGCTGTAAACCATTCACATACATGCATAAAAAAAAGAAAACATTGAGAGGGCCTGGTGGCTCATGCCTGTAATCCCAGTAGTTTGGGAGGCCTTGGTAGAAGGATTGCCTGATGCAGGAGTTCGAGACCAGCCTGGGCAACATAGTGAGACTCTCATCTCTACAAAAAAAATTAAAAAGTAGCCAGGTGGATGACAAAGCCTTGGAAAGTCCCCAACTGACCTACTGACCACTCTACTCATCTCTAAGGCAGCAGTGGCTTTAAACCAAAAGAACATGCATGAATATTCAGATAACCCCAAATCTTGATTCATTCTTTCATCCATCATTTCTTTTCTTTTTTTTTGAGTCAGAGTCTCACTCTGTCACCGAGGCTGGAGTGCAACGGCATGCTCAGGGCCGCCACAGCCTCGACCTGCTGGGCTCAGGCGATCCATCTCAGCCTTCCAGGTAACTGGAACCAAAGGTGTGTGCCACCATGCTTGACTAATTTTTTGATTTATTGTAGAGACGAGGTTTCACCAAGTCCCAGGCTGGTCTCAAACCCCTGAGCTCAGGCAATCCTCTCACCTTTGCTTCCCAACGTGCTGGGATTACAAGCCAGCACCTGGCTTTGTTTTGCTTTGTTTGTCACCCATCATTTCATAGTGCCTACTGAAAGGGCATAACATGGATTTAATATACCCAATGAGTAGCCATTTTAACATTACCTAGAGCTCATGTTTTTCTCGCTGTTCATTTTACCTTACCCTCTAATCACTAGCCAAGGACAGAGGTAGCTATTGATAATCAGTTTACAATCCCCCTCCCCAGCTTGTTTTGTACTAAATTAGCTTTTCTATTTCAAGTATTTGCCTCCACCCATAAGACCCAAGTTAACCTAATCAGCTCTTCATGACCTGTGTGACACAGACCCCATCACCAAGGCAGCAATCTTGTGACTAACCCACCCATCTGCCTGCTGTCCATCACCAGTCAGTACTGGTACTTACCTGCCCCTTCTTGATGATGTGGAGCAGACCACCACCCAATCACCTTAACGACCTTCCCTCATCAAAGGGAAAGGTTAAAGGGACTCAACCATGAGCAGCCAGTTGCCACTGCTTTACTAGACTGTGGTGTGGCCATGTGCTCTTTGAGCTACGGCCACCGCCATGTTTTCTGGCTTTGGCCCCCTTCCATACCTTGGGGAGGTGAATCTCTTCTTTCTCTCTCTCTAATATACTTTTAAAATAAACTATATTTTCTAATCTAACTTCTCTGTAATTCTTTTTCTTTTTTTAAGCAGAGTCTCACTCTGTCACCCAGGCTGGAGTACAATGGCACGCTCACGGCCACCACAGCCTTGACCTACTGAGCTGAGGCGATCCTTCTGCCTCAGTCTTCCAAGTAGCTGGAACCACAGGCATGTGCCACTACACCCGGCTAATTTCTTGATTTATTGTAGAGATGAGGTCTCGCCATGTTGCCCAGACTGGTATACAACCCCTGAGATAAGGCAATCCTCTTGCCTCTGCTGACCAAAGTGCTGGAATTACAGGCTTGAGCCACCGTGCCTGGCACACTTCTCTGCAATTCTTTGCATCTCTCTCTCAGCACCGAAAGGCACACCCACACCCCCAGCAGGCCTGACCTAACTAACAATCTAGAGACCCTACTGGGAGTGCTGGATACCTAGATATGCTGGACAGGCCTTCCAGTATGGACCATACAACCCGAAGAAGAGACAGGCCCCTGACCGCATAAGCTTTACAGTCCAGGTCAGTAAGACAGACAAATATGTAAATAACTAAACATGAAAGTTTCAGGTAATAGTGAGTGCTTAGAAGATAAAACAGTTTGGCTGGGCGCGGCGGCTATAATCCCGGCACTTTGGGAGGCCGAGGTGAGAGGATTGCCTGAGCCCACGAGTTCAAGACCAGCCTGGTCAACTTGGTGAGACCTCATCTCTACAATAAATCAAAAATTAGCCAGGCAAGTTGACACGTGCCTGTAGTTCCAGCTACTTGGAAGGCTGAAGCGGAAAATCAACGGAGCCCAGGAGGTCAAGGCAGCGGTGGCCCGTGAGCCTGCCACTGCACTCCAACCTGGGCAACAGAGTGAGACTCCAACTCAAAAAAAAAAGAAATCAGTTTGATGCGTGCTACCTTTTGGTGCCATCTTCATACCCTAACCTCTGAGATGAGGCTCAGTTATGCGCTGGGTAAAATCTAGTGGCCTAAATCAGAAAGAGGGCAAGGTCAATTAAATAAATGGCCCCTCAGAATCATCTACCACGAGGGGCGCGGTGGCTCGCGCCTGTAATCCCAGCACTTTGGGAGGCAGAGGCCAGAAGATTGCTTGAGCCAGGAGTTCGCTGGAGACCAGCCTGGGCAACAAGGCAAGACCTCTTCTCTCCAAAAATAAAAATAAAAATCATCTGCCGCATCATAAAGAACCTTGGAAACTTATTACTCAGGCAAAGGGGCGGGGGAGAAGGGGAGGAAGAG
>NW_007259899.1:579500-582279 GCF_000164805.1 Carlito syrichta
GTCAGAGGGGACCGGCCTGGGCGGGACGGGGCTGGCGCTTTAACCTGGGACCGGCCGCTTAGCCCCGTGAGCCTTCGGGGCTTCGTCGGTCAAACGGAGACCGCCTTCCCGCCTGACGGTCTTGAAAGGCCCGGGCGCGATGGCTCGCGCCTGCCATCCCAGCACTTTGCGAGGCAGAGGCGGGAGGATTGCCTGAGTCGGGGGTTCGAGACCTGCCCTTGGGCAACATGGCGAGACCGCGTCTCTACAGTAAATAAGTTAGCCGGGCGTGGTGGCGCATGCCTGTGGTTCCAGCCTCTTGGAAGGCCGAGGTGGAAGGATCGCCTGAGCCCAGCAGGTTGAGGCTGCGGTGACCCTGAGCGTCCCACTGGACTCCAGCCTGGGCGACCGAGACTCCGACTCAAAAAAAAGCTTGTAACTTCATAATCATACAATTCCCAAGTAAAGTGGGAATCAGATTGTAACTTTACAATTCCCAAGTAAAGTGACAATCAAATTGTCACTTTATAATTTTATAACAATTCCAAAGTAAGGCGGGAAATAAAACTAGTCCAAGTTAGAGATGCTAGTTTCCATTAGCTGAGCACTCGGCTAGGTGCTGGAAAGACACCTCATTTAATCCTACCTAATGTAAGGAAATGAATATTTTTGTCCTGATTTTCAGCCTTGGGAAATCAGGTCCAGAGAGGTCAGTTGATTCACTGGCAGAGCTAGGAGGTTTGCCTTCAAAGGTCATGTTTTGCTTTGTTTTTAGATTCAGAGGAGACATGTTTGTTGCATGGACATATTGTGCAGTGGTGGGATTGGATCTTGGGTGCCTACTCCCCAGACAATGAACATTGTGCCCGGTACGTAATTTCTGAACTCAACCCCTCCTTCCCCGCTTCTTACCAGTGTCCCAGCTGTCTATTATTTCCATCTTTGTGACCATTTAGCTCCCACATACGAGTGAGAACGTGCAGTGTTTGGGTTTCAAAGATCATGCTCTTTTTTCCTTTTCTTTCTTTTTTTTTGTTAGAGTCTTGCTAACATTTTATAAATTAGGAAACAAACTCACAGAAGTTAGGTTTTTATAACAGAAAGGAAATATTAAAAACAAGACTTAAACCACCCATTCTCCTGCTGTTGTTATGATCTTCGGCAAGTCACATAAACCCTCGAAAGCTTGTCTCTTCCTTCAAATGGGGATCGTTCATTTAAAACATGTATTGAGCACAACTGAACACCAGCTACTGGTCACAAAGATGAAAATGACCCTGTACCTGCCCTCAGGAAGATCCAAGTAGTAGTAACATCAGCTACTTGGAAGGGTGAGGGGGAAGGATCACCCGAGCACAGCAGGTCGAGGCTGCGGTGGCCATAAGTTTGCCACTGCACTCCAGCCTGGGTGACAGAGTAAGACTCCTACTCAAAAAAAAGATGATGAGCAGGGCTTGGTGGCTCAGCCTGTAATCCCGCGCTTTGGGAGGCCGAGGTGAGTGAATTGCCTGAGCCCATGGGTTCGAGACCCACCTGGGCAACTTGGCGAGACCTCATCTCTACAATAAATCAAATGAGCTGGGTGTGGTAGCACGCGCCTGTGATTCCAGCTATTTGGAAGGCTGAGGCGGAAGGATCGCTGGAGCCCAGCAGGTCGAGGCTGCAGTGGCCGGGAGCAGCCACTGCACTCCAGTCTGGGTGACAGAGTGAGACTCCAACTCAAACCCCCCCCCAAAAAATGATGATGATAATAATAAAAAGACTGCGGGCCGGTCTCAGTGGCTCAGCCTGTAATCCCGCGCTTTGGGAGGCCGAGGTGAGTGGATTGCCTGAGCCCGCGGGTTCGAGACCTGCCTGGGCAACTTGGCGAGACCTCATCTCTACAATAAATCAAGAAACCAGCCGGACATGGTAGCGTGCGCCTGTAATTCTAGCACTTGGAAGGCTGAGGCAGAAGGATCGCCGGAGCCCAGCAGGTCGAGGCTGCGGTGGCTGGAGCGGCCACTGTACGCCAGTCTGGGTGACAGAGTGAGACTCCAACTCAAAAAAAAAAAAAAAAAAAGGCTGCGGAGATCAGGTGTGGTGCCTCATGCCTGTAATTCTAGCACTTGGGCGGCCGAGGCAGGAGGCTTGCTTGAGACCAGGAGTTCAAGACCAGCCTGGGCAACATATGAGACCCTGTCTCTAAAAATAAGTATATGGGGTCGGGGGGTGGAGGGGTGAGGCATACCTCCTCAACAAGGATACCTGCATAATGAACATTTGTATACCTAACCCTGAACTGAACTCTACATCTTTAAAATTAAAGATTAAAGTAAATCAACAAATGAACAAATAATTAAAAGGTTGTGAAACGGCATACTGTATGATCATGATCCCATGTCTGTGAAATGTCCACAATAGGCAAATCTATGAGACAGACCATACACTAGCGATTCCTTAGGTCCTGGTGTGAGAATCAAGAGGTTGCAGCCCATGGTGCAGGGTTGCTTTTAAGTGATGAAAATGGTCCAAAATTGACCGTGACAATGGTTGCAAACTCTGTGATTAATCTAAAATCCATTGAACCGTACGCTTTCTTTTTTTAGATTAAAAAAAGTTTATTTAAAAATAAATTAGTGAGAAAGAGAAGGGAGAGAGAAGATTCACCTCCCCAAGGTGGGGAAGGGGACCAAAGCCAGGAAGCATGGCAACAGCCTCAGCTCAAAGAGCACATGGCCACACCAGAGTCTAGCATGGCAATGGCCGAAATGTACACTTTCTTTTTTTTTTTTTTTGAGTTGGAGTCTCACTCTGTCAA
>NW_007259899.1:582299-588344 GCF_000164805.1 Carlito syrichta
TTTTGATTTATTGTAGAGATGAGGTCTCGCCAAGTTGCCCAGGTGGGTCTCGAACCCGCGGACTCAGGCAATTCACTCACTTCAGCCTCCCAAAGGCGTGGGATTACAGGCTGAGCCACCGAGCCCCGCTGAAATGTACACTTTGAATGGGCAAGTTGTATGATGTGTGAATTCTCTCAATAAAGCTACTACTCACCCCATTCCCCCTAAAAAAGACTTGGGAAACACGTCATGAAGAGGGGCTGGGGCTTAACTGTATTCCTGGAAAAGAATCAGAGAAAATAGAGGATCTGATGCTTGAGCTGAGTGGTCTTTTAAAAATATATTTCTTGGTCGGGCTTGATGGCTCAACCTGTAATCCCAGCGCTTTGGGAGCCCGAGGTGAGTGGATTGCCTGAGCCCGCGGGTTCGAGACCCACCTGGGCAACTTGGTGAGCCCTCATCTCTACAATAAATCAAAAAATTAGCCGGGTATGGTAGTGCGCACCTGTAGTTCCAGCTACTCAGAAGACTGAGGTAGAAGGATCGCCAGAGCCCAGCAGGTTGAGGCTGTGGTGGCCGGGAGTGGCCACTGCACTCTAGTCTGGGCTACAGGGTGAGACTCCAACTCAAAAAAAAAAAATTTATTTCTGATTAAAAGTTAAATATTCACACTGTACAACATGTAGAATGTATGGAAAAGCATAAACTAAAAAATAAAATCACCCACAGCATTATCAGTAGGACGTAATTAATTTTGATTTCAACTTTTTCATTAAAAAAAATTTTTTTTTTAGTTGGAGTCTCACTCCATCACCCAGGCTGGAGTGCAGTGGCATGTTCATGGCCACCGCAGCCTTGACCTGCTGGGCTCGAGAGGATTGCCTGAGCCCAGGGTTTCAAGACCAGCCTGAGATGCTTGGCAAGACTTCATCTCTACGATAAACCAAAAAATTAACTGAGCATGGTCCTGTAGTTACAGTTAGTTGGAAGGCTGAAGTGGAAGAATGACTCTGGATGACCCTGCAGGTCGAGGCTGTGGTGGCCATGAGCCTGCCTGGGTGACAGAATGAAACTCCAACTCAAAAACAAAACAAACAAACAAACAAACAAACAAAAAACTACCTAATGAGAAGGCTCCTGTGTGCTGGGAAGGGTTGGGAAGTGGGGCAATCAGGGGTCCACACACAGTGATAACATTTATTAGTTATTCTTTGCAGAAGCAGTTCTTGGAAAATTCTTAACTTGAAAGGGTAAACTGAGGCAAGGTGAACTGGTGGTGCAGGAATAATGCAAGATTGCAACAGAATGGAAATTAGAAGGAAGTAAAGTTTATTATTCACCTTTCACAGATGGAAAGTGGGGACAGCACTCAGGTGAGTGAGGCGTGGAAGGCTGGAAACTAGGCGCATTAAAGGACCTGAAAAGCCGGTGGGGCTTAGATCTGGAGGAGGTCTGGGCCAAAAGGAATGTCCAGAGTTGTACCCTTTAGTTTCTGTAGTAGTCAATGAATCTATCTTGACATCGCCAGGCATCAACGGCTCGTGATCTCAGGTGGTGGGCTGGAGATTGTCATGGTTGGATGATAACAATCTACCAATAAACATGCCTCCCAGTGGTGGGCGCTGGAGGTCATCACAGGCAGCCAATAACAATACATCAATACGAATGCCTAAAAGAAAAATTGTTAGCAAGACTGGACATGCTTAAGGAGTTCTGTGCAATCACCGGTTTCTAAAACTAAAGTAATTTTCTTGTTAATAATTATAATAATTATATAATAATTATAGAGTGGTGGCTCAAGTCTATAATCCCAGCCCTTTAGGAGGCCGAGGCAAGAGGATTGCCTGAACCCGCGGGTCCGAGTCCATCCTGGGCAACATGGTGACACCCTTGTCTCTACAGTAAATCAAAAAATGAGCTGGACGTGGTAGCGTGCACCTGTAGTTCTAGCTACTTGGAAGGCTGAATCGGGAGGATCACTGGAGCCCAATGGGTCGAGGCTGTGGTGGCTGGGAGCATGCCACTGCACTCCAGCCTGGGCGACAGAGTGAGACTCCAACTCAAAATAATAATAATTTAATAATAATTATTATTATTATTATAGGGTAAAGGGATGTGTGGGCCGTGCAAGCTGTGTAGCAAGGGTGAGGCCCAAGCAAAATGACTGTGCTGATTCAAAATGGCTACATTATATCCTAAATGTCCAGGGTTTTCCGCTTTCATAACTAATGACAAGAAACTGTACAGAGGAGGACAAGCCGCGCGGCAACACCATCCTGACCGCGCTGAATTGCTAGGGTAAGTATGGTCTTTTGTGAATTTCATGGCCCAACAGCTTTCAAAGAGGACTTCCAGCATTTGGTTAAATACTCTGTACAAATGAAAGATTTGAATAGACAAGTCCACCCCGTTAAAAATGTGCACCTCAGCCAAACTGACTAGAACTGTGAGCAGCAAAGACTAACTTGTTGAAAATCTCTCAGCAGGAAATGACTCAGGCCAAGTCTATGTGCTGCAAAGCCATTTTGGAGAAAGCACTTTGGGAGTTGTTCTCAGTCAGCATCAAAAGCTCATGGAGAAAGTGATACTTTCGTCTTTAAATTAGATGATATAGGGCCAGACATGGTGGCTCGCAACTATAATCCCAGCACTTTGAGAGGCTGAGGTGAGAGGATTGCCTGAGCCCACGTGTTCAAGATCAGCCTGGGCAACTAGGAGAGACCTGGTCTCTACAACAAATCAAGAAAAATTAGCCGGGCATAGTGGCGTGTGCCTGTAGTACCAGCTACTTGGAAGTGGAAGAATCGTCTGAGTCCAGCAGGTCAAGGCTATGGTAAGCTGTGATCTTGTCACTGCGCTCCAGCCTGGGTGACAGAGTGAGACTGCAACTCCAGAAAAAAAAAAAAAGAGAGAAAGGAAGAAAGAGAATGAAGGAAGGAAGGAAGGAAGGAAGGAAGGAAGGAAGGAAGAAAGAAAAGAAATATATATTTGAGGTTAAATAGTGGCAGGGGGGAGAGAGCACGCCCATGTATACTCTATACCAGACTCTATGCTATGTGTAGTTGAGTCAACTATGAACAAGACAGACACAAACCAGGTCTCACTGAGTTTACTGTAGAGCAGAACACAGGCATGTGAATGGGAAACTTCAAGAGCATAATGGCTCAGAGTCCTATAAGAGCACCAAGAAGTGGTGCATACCCAGACCAAAAGAATCATTAAAAAGCTCCCTGGGAGAGGGGGGCACACCTCATCAACAAGGGTGCCTGCATAATGAATATTTGTATACCTAAACCTGAATTGAACACATCTTTAAAATTAAAAATTAAAAGAAAAGCTCCCTGAACAAAATGTGTTCTCTGCCTACATTGGCATTAACTAGAAATCAATAAAAGAAATATAACTAGAAAAATCCCTAAATATTTGGAAATTAAATAACATACTTCTAAATAATCCTGGTCCAATGAGGACATCTCAAAGGAGATTAGGGAAAACAGTGAAGGCTGGGTGTGGTGGCTCATGCCTGTAATCCCAGCACTTTGGGAGGACAAAGCTGGAAGATTACGTGAGGCCAGGAGTTCAAGACCACCGTAGGGCAACATTGTGAGACTTTGTGTCAAAAAAAAAAAAGAAAGAAAGAAAATGAAAACACAACATATCAAAGTGTGTGACGTGCAGTTAGAAAACATTTACAAAGACATTTACACTATTATCTGCCCATCTATTAAAAAAATAAAGAAGACCACTTCTCACTTGTTAGGTTGGCTATTATTGTAAAAAACAAAAAGAGGGCCAGGCTCAGCCTCCCAGCGCTTTGGGAGGCCAAGGCGAGTGGATTGCCTGAGGCCACGGGTTTGAGACCCACCAGGGCAACTTGGCAAGACCTCGTCTCTACAATAAATCAAAAACTAGCCGGGTGTGGTAGTGTGTACATATAGTTCCGGCTACTTGGAAGGCTAAGGCGGAAGGATCGCCTGAACCCAGCAGGTCGAGGTTGCAGTGGCCAGAAGTGTGCCACTGCATGGCAGTCTGGGTGACAGAGTGAGACTCCAACTCAAAAAAAAAAAAAAAAAGGGTAAATGCCGGTGAGGATGTGGTGAAAATTGGAACCATTGTGCTCTGTTGGTAGGAATGAAAAATGGGTTCAGCTACTATTGAAAACAATATGACAGTTCCTCAAAAAATTAAAAATGGAATTATCATATGACTCAGCAATTCCACTTCTGCATATATGCCCAAATTAACCAAAAGTAGGGCTTTGAAGAGATATCTGTATACCCATTTTTATGACAGCATTATTTGCAATAGCCAAAAGGTAGAAGCAATACAATGTCTATCAGTGGGTGAATGGATAAATAAAATGTGGTCCATACAGATAAGGGAATATTATTCAGCCATAAAAGGAAGAAAATTCTAACACACAGCATAGATAAACTTTGAGGACATCATGCTAAGTGAAACAAGTCAGATACAAAACAACAAATACCATATGATTCTACTGATGGGAAGTCCTTAGAGGATGGCCTGAGCCCAGCAGGTTGAGACTGTGGTGGCCGTGAGCATGCTATTGCACTTCAGCCTGGGCGACAGAGTGAGACTCCTGCTAAAAAAAAAAAAAAAAAAAAGTCATTTCTGAGCTGAGTGTTTTCCTTCTGGATAGTAGGGGAGGACGGAGGGAGCAGCGGAGACAGATTGTGGAGGCCTATGTGAAGGGTTTATTCTGTGCTTAGTAATATGTTGACTAAGATTGGGAGGATGGACATGAATCAGAAAGGAAGTAGAAACGAGTTAGGATGCTGTTTTAGAAGTCCAAGAAAAACACTGGAAAGCATAGAAGAAATAACTGGAAAAATGACTTCAGTTTTGGACAACTCACATGGCAATGTCCTGTAGGAAAAATCTTCCTGAGACTCAGGGGAGTCTGAGCTGGGGGTGGTGTTTTCTTTCGAGTCAGAGTCCCACTCTGTCACCCAGGTTGGAGTGCAGTGGCACGCTCACAGCCACCGCAGCCTTGAGTTGCTGGGCTCAGGTGATCCTTCCGCCTCAGCCTTCCAAGTAGCTGGAACCACAACACCTGGTTAATTTTTTGATATTTTGTAGAGGCGAGGTCTTGCTATGTTGCCGAGCCTGGGCTCAGGCAGTTCTCTCGCCTCGACCTCCCAAAGTGCTAGGATTACAGGCATGAGCCACCATGCCCAGTGAGATGGTGTTTTAGGAAAGAGTATATATGGCAGTTTAACCCTTAGGTGAATTCATGGTATTAAAGGAGAATGGAGTGGAGAATACTTGCTATCAAAAACCTGAAGCCAATGAAGTCTTATGGAAGTCAGGTAGATAACACGGTATAACTAGTGAAGTGGCCCAGGTATAACTTTTCCCCAAGGGAGCAATGTGTTCTGTAACTTTCTTTCTTTCTTTTTTTTCTTTTGAGTTGGAGTCTCACTCTGTCGCCCAGACTGGAGTGCAGTCTCCGCTCCTGGCCACCGCAGCCTCGACCTGCTGGGCTCCACGATCCTTCCGCCTCAGCCTTCCAAGTAGCTGGAACTACAGGCGCGCGCCACCAAGTCCGGCTAATTTTTTTGATTTTATTGTAGAGATGAGGTCTCGCCAAGTTGCCCAGGTGGTTCTCGAACCCGTGGGCTCAGGCAATTCACTCACCTCGGTCTCCCAAAGGCGCGGGATTACAGGCTGAGTCACCGAGCCCAGCATGTTCTGTCACTTTCTATGGCATACGATTATTTTACCTCAAGGGAAGAGAGATTTCTTTCTTTCCTTTTTTTTTTTTTGAGTTGAAGTCTCACTCTGCTGTCCAGGCTAGAGTGCAATGGTATGCTCGTGGCCACTGCAGTCTCAACTTGCTGGGTTTAGGTGATCCTTCCGTCTCAGTCTTCCAAGTAGCTGGAACTACAGGTATGTGCCACCACGCCTGGCTAATTTTTAGATTTATTGTAGAGATGAGGTATCACCAAGTTGCCCAAGGTGGTCTTAAACCCATGGGCTCAGACAATTCTCTCACCTTAGCCTCCCAAAGTGTTGGGATTATAGGCATGAGCCACCGAGCCC
>NW_007259899.1:588547-602655 GCF_000164805.1 Carlito syrichta
CCGGAGCCCAGTGGGTTGAGGCTGCGGTGGCCGGGAACGGCCACTGCACTCTAGTCTGGGTGATAGAGTGAGATTCCAATTCAAAAAAAAAAAGAAATTACTTTCTAAGACACCTGTGTTCAAGCACTCAGATGAGTGCTTTAAATTTGCCAACCAAGTCTATAACAGAGAACAAAGGAGCTATCTCTCCCAAGGTCAAGGCAAGCTGCCACCTCGTAGGGTGACTTTCATCTTTTGATCTCCTCCTCAGCTCTTGTGGTATTGCCTCGCCAGATTCATCCCCTGGTCCAGGAGTTCACAGCCTCTGACTGAACTGGTCTGCAGAGTGTGGAGGAACATGAGGCCCAGCCAGGCCAGCATCAATGCAGTAAATTGGGTAAACTATTTTGAGGAAGGAAATCTCAGAATGAGATGACTGAAACTGTAAAGGTTTAACAGCCTCCAGAGGGACCTAAGCAGCTTACAAAGTCAAACATCAACCAACCAGAACTACCTTATTTGCATCCAGGAACCCAAATGCATGATGGGAATCCTAAAACTCATCCTGACTGAAGAGTCAAAGTCCACTGGGAAGAACCTCAGGCTACTGTTTCTTTGGAGCACACATTCTCGCTGGCATACTGCTTGTAACATATCTTTTTTTTAGTAAATTTATGATTCCTAATTAGTAACTGTCTTGGCAAATACTTTTGCCCTGCATGACTCTGGCCAAACCATACCCAGCCTATCACACACAGCATAGAAGAAGGAATCTGCTTACCCCATGATCTTGTTTGATGTTCCCATAGTAACGATGTAGGGAGCCATATACTGCTAAACAAACAGGAGGCCATTCCAGCTTGTGTTCACGCCATAAAGCAGAAGATTAGATTTCCCAGTCAAGCCCTGTTGTTTTACGTTGAGCTGAATAACCAAGGATTTAGAACCAGCTGGGTGGGACTGCCTGCCTCTCTCTTACTTTCTTGTGAAGTGATGCCTGTGAATGAGCCCCTGTCAGGAAGACGGAGCTTTGCAGCTTTTCTTTTCTTTCTTTTTTTTTTGAGTCAAAGTCTCACTCTGTTGCCCAGGCTAGAGTGCAGTGGTACACTCACGGCCACCGCAACCTCAACCTACTGGGCTCAGGTGATCCTTCCGCCTCAGTCTTCCAAGTAGCTGGAACTACAGGTTTTTGCCACTGTGCCTGCCTGATTTTTTTATTTATTGTGGAGATGAGGTCTCACCAAGTTACCCAGGCTGCTCTCAAACCCGTGGGCTCAGGCAATCCTCTCACCTTGGCCTCCCAAAGTGCTGGGATTATAGGCATGAGCCTCTGTGCCTGGTTGCAGCTTTTCACTGATATCAAAAGTGGACCTTCCTGCCCTTGGGCATGCCATGCAGTTATCAAGTAGGCAAGTTTGTCTTTTGGCAACAAAAATGTCAGCATTGGGGCGTGTCTCTCCACTTCACATAATTAACTCCACACCTCGGCTGGGCTCTGTGGCTATATGGACCACATTTTATTTATTCATTCATCCATTGATGGACATTGGATTGCTTCCATTTTTTGGCTATTGCAAATAATGCTGTCATAAAAATGAGTATACAGTCGAGCTCGGTGGCTCAGCCTGCAATCCTGCGCCTTGGGAGGCTGAGGTGAGTGGAATGCCTGAGCCTGCAGGTTCGAGACCTGCCTGGGCAACTTGGTAAGACCTCATCTCTACAATAAATCAAAAATTAGCCGGGTGTGGTAGCGTGCACCTGTAGTTCCAGCTACTTGGAAGGCTGAGGCAGAAGGATCGCCGGAGCCCAGTGGGTTGAGGCTGCGGTGGCTGGAAGCGGCCACTGCACTCCAGTCTGGGTGAAAGAGTGAGAATCCAACAAAAAAAAAAATGGGTAAACAAATATCCCTTCAAAGTCCTATTTTCGGTTAATTTGGGCATATATGCAGAAGTGGAGTTGCTGAGTCATATGATAATCCCAGCGCTTTGGGAGGCCGAGGTGAGTGGATTGCCTGAGTCCGCGGGTTTGAGAACCGCCCAGGCCAGTTGGCGAGACCTCATCTCTACAGTAAATCAAAAAAATTAGCCAGGCGTGGTAGCGCGCGCCTGTAGTTCTAGCTACTTGGAAGGCTGAGGCAGAAGGATTGCCGGAGCCCAGCAGGTCGAGGCTGCGGTGGCCCGGAGCGTGCCACTGCACTCCAGTCGGGACGATGGAGACTCCAACTCAAAAAAAAACTCCACACCTGTGTGCAGTGCAGGGGTGCTCTGTGCTCTCTTGACATCAAAAGCAGTTATTCGGACAGGCATTTGGTCTGAATGGAACTTAATCCCTCCTTCACGTGCCCATGTATATGCTGAGCTTAGGTTCTGGAAATTGCAGTTTAAATGTTTCTGGAATTCCACCAGCCATGAGCTGGAAAAGGGGCAGAGAGTCTTTCCAAAATGCCACCTTCCCCTGATCTACCTAATAGGAGTAAGAAAGAAAGTGTGTGTGGGGGGGGGAAAGAAAGTCAGATGACATTGGATTTCTGAGGGTGCTGTGAATTTTTAAAATAATTTTTTTTTTTTTGAGTTGGAGTCTCACTCTATCACCCAGACTGGAGTGCAGTGGCCGCTCCCGGCCGCCGCAGCCTCGACTCTCTGGGCTCCGGCGATCCTTCTGCCTCAGCTTTCCAAGTAGCCGGAACTACAGGCGCGTGCTACCACGCCCGGCTAGTTTTTGATTTATTGTAGAGATGAGGTCTCGTCAAGTTGCCCAGGCAGGTCTTGAACCCATGGGCTCAGACAATCCACTCACCTCGGCCTCCCAAAGTGCTGGGATTACAGACTGAGCCACTGAACCTGGCTGATAATTTTTCATTTAATTAATTTTTTAGAGGCAGGGTCTTGCTCTGTGGCCCTGGCTGGAGTGCAACGAACTAATAGCTCACTGCAGCCTCAAACTTCTGGGCTCAAGTGATTCTTCCACTTTAACCTCCCAAGTAACTGGGACAACAGGCATGAGTCACCATACTAGGCCAGAGTGCTGTGAATTTTTAAAAACTTAGTTGCCAAGCACAGTGGCTCACACCTGTAACCCCAGCACTTTGAGAGGCAGAAGAGAGAGGATTATTGCCTGAGTCCAGGGGTTCGAGACCAACCTGGGCAACTTGGCACAACCTCATCTCTACAATAAATCAAAAAATTAGCCAGGTTTTGTGGCACACGCCTGTAGTTCCAGTTACTTAGAAGGCTGAGGCAGAAGGATCTCCTGAGCCCAGCAGGCGGAGGCTGCAGTGGCCACTGTACTCTAGCCTGGGTGACTGTGAGACTCCGACTCAAAAAAAAAAAAAGGCCGGGTATGGTGGCTCACACCTATAATCCCAGCACTTTGGGAGGCTAAGGTGAGAGGACTGCCTGAGCCCACAGGTTCGAGACCAGCCTGGGCAACTTGATGAGACCACATCTCTACAAAAAAACCAGCCGGGCATGGTGGCATATGCCTGTAGTTTCAGCTACTTGGAAGGCTGAGATGGAAGGATCACCTGAGCCCAGCAGGTTGAGGCTGCAGTGGCCAGGAGCGTGCCACTGCCCTCCAACCTAAGTGACAGAGTGGGACTCCAACTCAAAAAAAAAAAAAGAAATGTGAGAGAATGCTACGTCTTTATATATATGTAAACAAGAAGCATTGAACAAACAATCGAAAGCTCTAGATCTTATCCCTAGAACAAGTTTTAAGTTAAAATAAAGGCATATGGAGGTGACACACTTTATCAACAAGGGTACCTGCATAAGGAATATTTGTATGCCTAACCCTGAATTGTACTCCACATCTTTAATGGCATATAGACACACGTAAATTAGCAAAAAGGTTTAAGTAGTTTCTCTTAATGTAATCCTTTTAGGGGTGATAGAATTGAGTACAAATACCACTATCCAGAAAGTCAGGGGAATGTCAGACCTCTTGAAGTATTGTTAACATTTGCTCTTCAAAATAGAGATTTTTGGTGGGCTGGGCATGGTGGCTCACGCCTTTCATCCCAGCACTTTGAGAGGTTGAGGAGGGAGAACTGCTTGAGCCCAGGAGTTTGAGACCAGCCTGGGCAGCACAGCGAGACCTTGTCTCTACAAAAAGTGAAAAAGCTAAAAAAAGTAGCCAGGTGTAGTGGCATGCACCTGTGGCCCCAGCTATTCAGGAGGTTGAGGCAGAAGGTCTGCCAGAGGCCAGGAGGTTGACGCTGCAGTGAGCCATGATGGTGTTATTACACTTCAGTCTGAGCGACAGAATAAGACCTTGACTCAACTTTTTTTCCCTCCAGTTTTGTAACTTCTTAATAGCCAACTTAATAGACAGATGTTATTATATATTAATGTTCAACATCTGTTTAGCTCATTATAAACCTGTTTTGTTGTTTGTTTTGAATCAGGGTCTCACTCTGTCACCCAGGGAGTACAGTGGCATGATCACAGCTCATAGTAGCCTTGACCTCCTTGCTCAAGTGATCCTCCCACCTCAGCCTCCCAAGTAGCTGGGACCACGGGTATACGCCACCACACCCAACTAATTTTTTATTTTTGGTAGAGAAGAGATGAGGTCTCACTATGTTGCCTAGGCTGATCTTGAACTCCTGGGCTCACGCAATTCTTCTGCCTCAGCCTGTCAAAGTGCTGAGATTACAGGTGTGTGCCACCACATCTGGCCCAAACCTGCTAATTTTTAATATTTTTTCCCCTTAAGAATTTATGTCTTTGAGAGACCAAGGTGAGAGGATTGCCTAAGCCCACAGGTTCAAGACCAGCCTGGGCAACTTGACGAGACCTCATCTCTACGATAAATCAAGAAAAATTAGCACACGCCTGTAGAGACCTCATCTCTACGATAAATCAAGAAAAATTAGCCGGGCTTGATGGCAAATACCTGCAGTTCCAGCTACTTGGAAGGCAGAGGCAGCAGGATAGCCCAGCAGGTCTAGGCTATGGTGGCTGTGAGCATGCCACTGGACTCCAGCCTGAGCGACAGAGTGAGACTTCGACTCAAAAAAAAAAAAAATATGTACAGAATTTACATAGGACATGGTTTTTCTACTGTCATTGGCTTCTCCAAATTGAACTCTCACGACTCACAGCACACCCATCCATTTTCAGCCTCAAGGTGGAACAGAGAGTCTTCAACACCCTGAAGAAACAATGACAAGCAATTTTCTTCTGTGTGAGGAGTCAGGTAACCTGCATTTTCATTATAATGAAGTAGGGCATTATGCTCATATTTGGAAAGGGAATTGCTTTAGACAGTGTCCATAATTATCAATTTCTATTAGCATGCTTTTATTCCTTATAAAATTTTTGTCTATCAAAGAAAATTCATAACATGAAATTACATGAAAACCTTGCCAGGTGCAGTGGCTCACGCCTGCAATCCTAGCACTTTGGGAGGTGAGGGCGAGGAGATTGCCTGAGTCCAGGGGTTCGAGACCAGCCTGGGCAACATGAGGAGACCTTGTCTTTACAGTAAATAAAAAAATTAGTCAGGCATGGTGGCACACGCCTGATGTCCCAGATACTTGGAAGGCCGAGATGGAAGGATCACCTGAGCCCAGCAGGTTGAGACTGCGGTGGCCATGAGCATGCGCCTGCGCTCAAGCCTGGCCAACAGAATGAGACTCTGACTGAAAAGAAAAAAAGTTTAATTTGTACCTAATAACTTTTACATTAATTTTTTGGATTAAATAATGAAACAGTTAAAAGGATGTCTTCTGTTACAACAAAATTTTTAAAAAATCAAGTTAGTGATATGTTTAATTTAACTGCCTATTAAGAAAACAAAATCCTCCCATGTACTAAATTCAATATTTCAAAAGTAACCCAAAGATTTAGAAAATGTTCTGCTGCCAGGCTCGGTGGCTCAGCCTGTAATCCCGCGCCTTTGGGAGGCTGAGGTGAGTGGATTGCCTGAGCCCGCGGGTTCGAGACCCACCTGGGCAGCAAGACCTCATCTCTACAATAAATCAAAAATCAGCTGGGCGTGGTAGCGCATGCCTGTAATTCCGGCTGCTTGGAAGGCTGAGGCAGAAGGATCGCCGGAGCCCAGCAGGTCGAGGCCGAGGTGGCCGGGAGTGGCCACTGCACTCCAGTCTGGGTGACAGAGTGAGACTCCAACTCAAAAAAAAAAAAAAAGAAAATGCTCTGCCATGGGCCACTCTATCATTGTGATGTGAACCATTTTCTGTGTAGTTTATGAGACAGAACAAAAAGTATGAGAGCCACATGTAATCTGGAAAAATCTTGACTTTCTAGAATAAACACATTAATTCAAGGATAATTTACTTTGTACTTTACAAACTTTATTAAATAATGGACATTACTAACTTTCATTGTCTTATATACAGTATTTAAACTATGCTTTCCTAGATGCATTTTCCCCACAAAGAATAGAATTGGTGAAGAGTGAACTTATTAAAAAAAAATAAAATGAACCTTCATGACAGGAAACTAATTAAGAACTTGACATACTTTTAAGTACATATAACCCCCCCCAATTATACACATCCCACCCCACTTCCAAAAGAAACTATTTTAAACAAAAGCAATTAATCGATAACTTTGAGGAAAAATACAAACATGATTATATATACACACAGCTCTCAAAATCTGCATCTTGGCCAACAGAAACGATCTATAAAACTACAGATTTGTCCTAGAACCTAAAGCCACATAGACATTTTATACAGCAAGACATCCACCTTCATGCAATGAGGTGTATTCCTATAGGTGACATCAAAGTCGTGCAATGAGACACTGGTGAAAGGAATTAATAATTTCTGAGAGAGACAACAGTAATATGAGCTATATAGAATTGGGTCATACAACTTGAAAAGCAAAGATGGGAAACTGCATTCCTGGGACAAGCGTCAGATAATTTTTTTTAAATAGGTCATACAAATGCACTTACACACTTGTCTAGCAAGAACATACTTTCCTACAGTGCTTATCTTTCTTGATGCTGCTTAACGTTGAAAACTTGTATCATCTTTAAACAAAGGCAAGGAAAGGAATGTTTTTAGAACCATGCTATTCATTATGGACTTTATAAGCTGTAAGAAGAATAGTTTGGAGAAGCAAGAAACTTGGTTTTTTGTTGTTGCTGTTCTTTAAAAAGAAAAACAAATGCCTTGGGTACGTAAGAGTGGTCACATTTTATAAAGTGTCAGAATTAAAAAGAGACAAAGATTATGATGAGATGTCATGTATTCCTGATCACTGCTTATCTTTCAAGGAAAAACCCAGAGCCCTTTCCTTACACATACTGCATTTTTAAAATGGAAACTGAGGGGTTGGGGAAGGGTCAGAGAACATACACCTGCCTAAAATGAGAATACACAGGCCACTGTTTGACAAGACATTCTTGCTGCATTAACCGGAGTCTTTAATAACATGGGGTATTTTTATAAAGTAGCAATGCATCTGCCTTTATTTTTCTCATTAGTTTCTTTGATTTTTCTTTTTGGTCACAACATCTTGCTTTGTTTTGCTTCCTTTCTTAAGGAGTAAGTATATAGAATCACAATGAAATGCTGTATGAAAATCAGAGTTGCAACACAAAAGTAAGATGTTATTACTCAGAACCTAGTAACTAAGACTGTTCTTCCATATGCCTCGAAACAACTTAAGATGTTACTTATGATCTAGAAATAGATTCCTGACCCATTCCTGCAGTGACTCCTCAGAGCTGGCACCAAGAAGGTCATTTGGTAGTCCAAAACTCATGAAAGTACATGTGAAAAACTGCTCTGAAAAGAGTAACTTTATTTTTATTTTTTGAGTTGGGGTTTCACTCTGTTACCAGGCTGGAGTGCAGTGGCACGATCATGGCTCACTGCAGCCTCAACCTCCTGGGCTCAGGCCACCCTTCTGCCTCCGCCTCCCAAGTAGCTCGGACTACAGGTGTGTGCCAACACACCTAGATAAGTTTTTTATTTTTTGTAGAGACTAAGTCTTGCTATGTTGCTCAGGCTGGTCTCAAACTCCTGAGCTCATACAATCCTCCCACCTTGACCTCTTAAAAGTGCTGGGAGTACAGGTGTGAGCCACCACACTTGGCCTGAAAAGAGAAGCTCTAAAGTGCTTTGTCTTATTTTAGCTCCTTATTAACTTTGTGTTGCTAAGAGATAGGCATAAATGACAGGTCTGGAGTTTTTTTGTTTTGTTTTCCTCTTTCATCTGTAATATGAAGAGATCATCAAGGGGTTCCCAGAAGTCATCCCATCTTCTCTAATAGTTAAGTCAATTTGCATCTTATTGAGCTTTTTTTTTTTTTTTTTTGAGTCGGAGTCTCACTCTGTCGCCCAGACTGGAGTTCAGTGGCCGCTCCCGGCCACCGCAGCCTTGAGCCACTGGCTCCGGCGATCCTTCCGCTTCAGCCTTCCAAGTAGCTGGAACTACAGGCATGTGCAACCACACCCGGCTAAGTTTTTGATTTATTGTAGAGATGAGGTCTCACCAAGTGGCCCAGGCGGGTCTCGAACCCGCGGGCTCAGGCAATCCACTCACCTCAGCCTCCCAAGGTGCAGGATTACAGGCTGAGCCACCGAACCCAGCTCCTTTTTTTTTTTTTTAAGACATTAAGGACATCATTCATTTCACCTAAAAATTATATACTAAACTTTACAAGCAGCATGTTCTCTGGGCCTTGTCTAGGAGTACAGGTAAGGGTTTTTTGCTTATGGCAAGTTGGTCTTGCTACATTTTAATTTTCAAGAGTCACACAGTTTCTGCATGAAAATGAAGTGACATAGGAATACTAGCATAGAAACCTTAAAATGGCCTGTAATCCCAGCACTTTGGGAGGCCGGGGCAAGAGGACCGCCTGAGCCCTAGGTTTCAAGAACAGCCCGGGCAACTTGGCAAGATCTCATTTCTATAATAAATAAAAAAAATTAGCTGAGTGTGGTGGCGCATGCCTGTGGTTCCAGTCACTTGGAAGGCTGAGGCAGAAGGATCATCTGAGCCTGGCAGGTCGAGGCTGTGGTGGCCGAGAGCGTACCACTGTACTCCAGCCTGGGTGACAAAGTGAAACTCCAATTAAAAAAAAAAAAAATAAAGAAAGAGACCCTAAAATGGGCACCATAGACTACACACCAGTTCGAGATTTCAGGCTTACGTTATCCTGAGGTCTTGCCACACATGTAACACAAATGCAAGGTATAAGCAGCATAATTCTTTCAACAGTATTAGTTTCCTTGTGAAAAAGTCTCCTTCCTGCCTTTGAGTCATAGGATGAAATTACTTGGTGCTGCTGGATACTATGAGAGGATTATTGCCTTTCTTTTTCTTTCTTTCTTTCTTCTTTTTTTTTTTTTGAGTGGGAGTCTCACTCTGTCTCCCAGGCTGGAGCGTAGTGGCACTCTGCTCACAGCCACTGCAGCCTCAACCTGCTGGGCTCAGGCGATCCTTCCACCTCAGCCCTCCAAATAGCTAAAACTACAGGTGTGCGCCACCTCACCCGACTCATTTTTGGGTTTACTGTAAAGATGAGATCTTGCTGTGTTGTCCAGGCTGGTCTTGAACCCCTGGACTCAGGTAATCCTCTTGCCTCCACCTCTCAAAGTGCTGGGATTACAGGCTTGATCCACCGCCCCCGGTCGGATTATTGCATCTCTTAAAGAATGAGGGGCATTATTGTCAAGATATGGGGGAAAAATATCATGGCCATCATGTTAAAAAGAAAGCAAGCCTCAACATTTTCAAATAAGACTGACTTATAGGAAACATGACAGCAAGCATCAGAAAACACACTGTTACCTGCCAATGTTCAATACAATCCCGGCGGCATTGTGAGCCTTTTCAAAAAGTTGTGCTGTGAAAGATAGTATATTTTACACCTCTGGTTATTACAAAACTGTTTAGTCTGGTCCACAGAAAACACCTCATCGGTATCTGATCTTTTATGAGCATAAGAAGAAGTTAATTCAGGCAGCTATTATTATGAACCCTAAGCAAAACTGCTCGAACTAAGACACTGAAATTTTTCCCTTAGAGACTGGACAATGTTTTGTTGATTGGGAGATGGCCCTCTCCAAAGATAGTCATTCAGTTTGTCAGAATCGCTATAGGGTGTGAGATATGGAGATAGCCCGAGTTTGCTGTTGACTGGCTTTTTTGGAGTGCATGGACTATCCAAAGGACAGGACACGTTGCTGATGCAGACGTGAGCAGAGAAGTCCGTGTTCATAACCTTGGCGTCGGGTTTCCTCCTGCGACTGTGAGACAACTCCAGGTCTGACTCGTCCTCTTCTGACTTTATTTCCACATAATCATCTTCGTCTCCCTCAGTCTCTTTGAAATTGGAAAAATAGTTCTGAGTCGCTATTTGGGCATTCAAGGGTAAATTTCTATTGACTACCAAAACTTTCTGTGAGTCCTGGAGTGTGAGGTCAGAAAGCGCTTCAGTGCCCTGTTGACGCAGGTCCGCGATACCCAGCAGCGAGTCCTGGTGACTGTCGCACTTCGAACTTTTGGGTAAAGACAGCAGCTGCGGCTTCCCCATTTCACTAGGGTAGTTGATGGAGTCCAGGGACTTGTTTATCAAGATGGAGGAAGATGACTGGGACCTGGGATAAGGCTGAGATTTAGCACTGATCCCTTTCCGACCCAGAGAGTTGTAAAGAGGGCCCTTGCACAAATTCTCTTTGTGGGGCTGACTTACCACCACGCCGCACCCTTGCAGGGAGCCCAGCAGAGGGTCAGAGGCTTGAAGAGAAGGCACGGAGCACGCGGCCGACAACTGTCTGGGGGTGTTTTTGGTACCGACCTCGAAAGTGGGATATCTTGACCTCAAGTCTGGCTCCGGCTGAGGACAGAAGTCTGCTAACTCTCCGTTACTATAGGTTGAATGCAGAAGCCAATCCTCACTACCATGATGGGCCCGGGAAGGTGATGCAGACCGGAGCAGGGAGTGTCCCTGAGGGCTGGGCCAGTCATCCTTCTGGATTTTAAGGGGTGTCTCTCGGAATACAATCTGGTCATACAATTGGGAATACTCAGCAATCCTGGCACCTGGAAGGCAAATACGGAAACAATAAATACACATAGGCGTATTCCTGTGTAAGTAGATTATAAATAAGAAGGCAACATTCTAACCCACGTGTTAAAACAGTTTTAACAGCAGACAATACTTTTCAGTGACATTTTTGAGGATGAGTAATCATTGACCACTAAGCAGCACAAACTATTAAAATAATCCATGGTCTACTATAAACAAAAATGCCGCCTACAAGTTCATTGAATTGACTCTAATTCTGCATTATTTTGTTACAACAGCAGTTCTGCAAGGGTCCACTCTATGGAATGAAAGTTTCTAGTGTTCTTTACAAGCATGAAACAGTATCAAGTGCTGAAAAGAAAACGAGAAAGTCAGCACTTAAGCCCTGGTCAATGAAAAATAACTCAAGTGGTCATTAAAAAGACATCTGACCACGATCCACAATGCAGTGGCTACCTCTGACTTCTTACCATTTTTCTTTGTTCTCAGACAAAAGCTCCTGGCAGCTGTTTCTACACTTCTTGCCTTCTGCCTGGGGACCCAAGTCTAAGGGAAGCCCCACTGCCAGTACTTCTAAACCACAAGTATTGTTTCTTTCTTTTGCTTTTTGAGTCGGGGTCTCACTCTGTTGCCCAGGCTGAAGTGCAGTGGCATGACCATGACAATAATGCTTATGGCAGCCTCGACCTCCGGGACTTAGGTGATACTCCAGCCTTGACCTCCCGAGTAGCTGGGACTACAGGTACGCGACACCACGCCTGGATAATTTTTTGACTTATTGTAGAGATGAGGTCTCACTATGTTGCCCAGACTGGTCTCGAACTTCTGGCCTCAGGCAATCCTTCCACCTCAACCTCCCAAAATCCCATGCCTGGTATTACAGGTGTCAGCCCCTGTGCTTGGCCACAAACCACATGTGCTAACTAACTCGCATCTCCTTATCCACCCTCCTGTGCCACCAAGACATTAAGAAGGAAACGCCTGTCAGGCTCAGTGGCTCAGCCTGTAATCCCAGCACTTTGGGAGGCCGAGACGAGTAGATTGCCTGAGCCTGTGGGTTTGAGACCTGCCCGGGCAACTCGGCGAGACCTTGTCTTTACAATAAAATAAAAAATAGTCAGGCGTGGTAGCACACATCTGTAGTTCTGGCTACTCGGAAGGCTGAGGCAGAAGGATCGCCGGAGCCCAGCAGGTCGACACTGGGGCCATGAGCATGCGTACCACTGCATTCTAGCCTGGGTGAAGGAGTGAGACTCCAACTCAAAAAAAAAAAAAAAAGAAGAAGGAAATGTCTGTGCATACACTTAATAATCTAATGCTTTCTACTACTGGTAAAAAAAATCATGGCATGACAGTTACTTTCACAAAAGCTTTTGCCACTTAAAAATTAAGCTATGAGGCCATTTCCCCCTTTGCACCACTTCTGAGAACAGATATTTCTTTAAAAAAAAACAAAACATTTTGTGTGTTTGTGTGTGTGTGTGTGTGAGAAAGTCAGAATCTCACTCTGTCCCCCAGGCTGGAGTGCAGTGGCATGATCACAGCTCACCTCAGCGTCAAACTCCTGGGCTCAAGCAATCCTCCAGCCTCAGCCTCCTGAGTAGCTAGTACAGGTAGGTACACACCACCACACCTGGCTTATTTATTTTTTATTTTTTGTAGAGATAGGGTCTCACTATGTTGCACAGGCTGGTCTTGAACTTCTGACCTCAAGCGATCTTCTCACCTTGGTCTTACAAAGTATTGAGATTACAGGTGTGAGCCACTGTGCATAGCCTGTACAGACATTTCAAAAGATATTAACTGAGCTGGGCATGGTAGCTCATGTCTATCATCCCAGCACCTTGGGAGGCGGAGGTGAGAGGATTGCCTGAGCCCATGGGTTCGAGACTAGCCTGGGCATTTGGCAAGACCCCATCTCTACAATAAATTTTTAAAAATTAGCTAGGCGTGGGAGTGCATGTCTGTGGTTCCAGCTACTTGGAAGGCTGAGGCAGAAGGAGCATCTGATTCTAGCAGGTCAAGACTGTGGTGGCTGTGAGCGTGGAGGTGCTAGCCAGGGTGACAGAGTGAGACTCCAACTCAAAAAAAAAAAGATATTAACTGAACCATGATATGGATAGCAGATTCTCCTGAGTCATTAATACTTAAGAGTGGGAACCCAGGCTGGGCTCAGTGGCTCAGCCTATAATCCCAGCACTTTGGGAGGCCAAGGCGAGTGGATTGCATGAGTCCACAGGTTCAAGACCAGCCAGGGCAACCTGGCAAGACCTCATCTCTACAATAAAATAAAATAAAAAATAGCCAGGCGTGGTAGCATGCGTCTATAGTTCCAGCTATGAGGAAGGCTGAGGCGGAAGGATTGCTGGATCCCAGAAGGTCGACACTGGGGTGGCCGTGAGCATGCATGCCACTACACTCCAGCCTGGGCAAAGGAATGAGACTCCAACTCAAAGAAAAAAAAAAGATTGGGAACCCAGAGATGTCAATTTCAAGATCTGTCCCAATCCAGGTACCCACATGATCCATTAGAATCAAAGATTTCAGATTGCTCAGACCACATCGACACAGTCTGTGAAGGAAATCCATCCCATCTACGATCACCAGGAGGTAACATTATGTTTTCTTCTTCTTTAAGCTATTTATATTTTTAGTGACCTGTTATGAGCAAATTACTCCTTGAAATTAAACTAAACAAGGCCGGGTGCAGTTGTTCAAGTCTGTAATCCCAGCACTTTGGGAGACCTAGATGAGAGGATTGCCTGAGTCCAGGGCTCCAAGGTCAGCCTAGGCAACTTGGTAAGACCTCATCTCTACAATAAATCAAAAAATCAAAAAATTAGTCAGGTGTGGTGGCACACACCTGTAGTTTCAGCCACTTGGAAGGCTGAGGCAGAAGGATCACCTGAGCCCAGCAGATCGAGGTCGCAGTGGCTGTGAGCATGCCACTGCCCTCCAAGCCTGGGCGACAAAGTAAGACTCCAGCTCAAAAAAATAAAAAAGCTAAATACTCTTCAACTTGAGTTCCTGTCATTTATTTTGAGCCCATTTTCTTTTTTTCTTTTTTTTTGAGTTGGAGTCTCACTTTGTCACCCAGACTGGAGTGCAGTGGC
>NW_007259899.1:602762-605781 GCF_000164805.1 Carlito syrichta
CCCAGGCGGGTCTCGAACCCGCGGACTCAGGTAATCCACTCACCTCAGCCTCCCAAAGGCACGGGATTACAGGCTGAGCCACCAAGCCCGGCTGAGCCCATCTTCTATGGGAGAAAAACTGTGTGTTCTTTCATGCAACTACCCAGTCCCTTATCCCCAAGCTCTGCATTCAAGGTATAAAGACTCATTTCCTTTGGGCTTTCAACTCCAAATTCCTTGGAAGGACAGAGATGACTGATTAATTTTGAAATTTCTAATAATAAGAACTTGAGAAATTATCCTTAAGGGGTAGAGTGAAGACTCTCAACACCAATTATGATGACATAATGCTTTAAAAGAAAGAAACCAGGTACAGTGGCTCACACCTGTAATACTAGCACTTTGGGAGGCCAAGGCGAGAGGACTGCCTGAGCCCATAAGTTTGAGACCAGCTTGGGCAACTTGGCAAGAACTCGTCTCTACAATAAATCAAGAAAAATTAGCTAGGCATGGTGACACATCCCTGTAGTTCCAGCTACTCTGGAGGCTGAAGCAGAAGGATCGCCTGAATCCAGCAGGTTGAGGTGGTGGTGGCTGTAAGTATGCCACTGTACTACAGCCTGGGCAACAGAAATAACCCCCCCCCCAAAACAGAAATAAGCTGCGCATTGTGGCTTTTTGTAATCCCAGCACTTTGGGAGGCAGAGGTGAGAGGACTGCCTGAGCCCACAGGTTTGAGACCAGCCTGGGCAACATGGCAAGATCTCGTCTCTACAATAAATCAAAAAATTAGACAGGCATGGTGGCACATGCCTTTGGTTTCAGATACTTGGAAGGCTGAGGCAGAAGGATTGCCTGAGTCCAGCAGCTCGAGGCGGTGGTGGCCACAAGCATGCCACTGCACTCTATCCTGGGCAACAGAATGAGACTCTGACTCAAAAAAGAAAAAAAAAAAAACAGTGTGAAAGTCCACATGGATACCAGTGTACCCATGCTAGCCATCCTGTAACCTATAATTTTTGTTGTTGCTGTTTCCTTCCTCCCTCCTTCTCTTTTTCTTTTTGAGTCAGAGGTCTCACTCTGTCACCCAGGCTGGAGTGCAGTGGCACGAGCATGGCTCACTGCAGCCTTGATCTCGTGGGCTCAGGTGATCTTCCCACCTCAGCCTCCTGTGTTGCTGGAACTACAGGCATGAACCACCACGCCTGGCTGATTTTTTGATTTTTGGTAGGTAGTATTGCTACATTGCCTGGGTTGGCCTCCAAGTTCTGGGCTCAAGCAATCCTCTCACCTTGGCCTCCCAAAGTGATAGGATTGCCAGCATGAGCCACTGCACATGGTCTCTGAAACCCATAATGTTTAACTGCTAAACCCACTCAAAAGCAGCCAGGCCTCAGCAGAGCCCTGTTAGCAGTACCACCTGGAAGTCAGATGGTCTGCCCAGGTCATTCTTACATACACCTGGATCAGGAAGGCTCTGAACTTTCACAAGGTTCAAGAAGATGACAGTCTTGGGGAATGCAACAAAACTAAACATTTAAGCCAACTATTCCAGTATGAAAATCTAACCCTAGAGTCTCCTAAGATCAATCAGCTCTTGCCTCTGGCCCAGATCACTGGAAACCAGGGATTATCCAAAATATCCACAGCATTTCTCATGCTTTGTTATCCTTATACACGCTCCTCTTTTTTTGCTTAATCAAATCCTCCCCGTCTCTCAAGACCCTCCGTTAAGTCCTATCCTGTTCTTTCCTTGAATGCTTTTCCCATTTCTCTTCTCCGAAGTTTTATAAACTTAGTGCGTACCTGGCTCTCGGCCACACGTGCGCACACCCGTGCAGACACACATGTAATCTGTGTTGCTGTTTTATATATGCAACTTCATCATTCCAGCTAGTCTTTGGGCGTTTGATCTTGAAGAATGATGTTGTGAACATTTTGCTCAACTCCCTACAGAGCACCTAGCATGGTTCTAAACATAAGTTGTTCTCAATAACTAATAAATTACTCAGATGATTTTTTTTCCTCCCTTTTATTAAGCATACTGTTAAACATGAATGTGCTCAGGCCAAGCATGGTGGCTCACATCTGTAATCTCAGTGCTTTTGGGAGCAAAAATGGGAGGCCTTGCTGGAGGCCAGGTATTTGAGACCAGCCTGAGCAATGTAGCAAGACTTCTAGGACCACCATACTAGTGTGAGTAGAAAGATGCCCTGAAAACCAGGTCATAGCAGAAAAAGAAGCAGGAAGACAGTATTGGATTAAAATGCTTCCTACAGATGACTCCTAAGGGACACAGTTTATTTTTGGATAACAAAGAGTAGAACATGCTGAATCAATTATGAATAAAAAATATCTCACCAGTAGACAATATATACTGAGTTTATCTAAGTTTTCTTTTTTGATTCAACCTGAACTTCCAAGCATCTACCCCTTGCATGATGCTAACGTGAGTAAGAGACAAGCTTCCAGAGCACTAACTGTGATCAGACAGAATCCGTTTGCTTCTAACTTGGTATCAGTCAGCTGGGTCAAGGTCTTCTCATGTCCTTAGTTCTGGCATTAACAGTTTTTTTCTTCTTTGAGCAGGAGTCTCACTCTGTTGCCCAGGCTAGAGTACAGTGGTATGCTCATGGCCACTGCAGTCTCCACCTGCTGGACTCAGGCCATCCTTCTGCCTCAGTCTTCCAAGTAGCTAGAACGACAGGTATGTGCCATCATGCCTGGCTTTTTTTTTTTTTTTAATTGTAGAGAGGAGGTCTTGCTCAGTTGCCCAGGCTGGTCTTGAACTCTTGGACTCAGACGATCCTCTCATCTCTGCCTCTCAAAGTGCTGGGATTATAGGCTACTATGCCCAGCTATTAAGTCTTGCTAGAACATGTATATATTAATTCTATGACAAACTCAAGGCTGTCTCTGGTTTAGTTCTTTTTCTGAATGTTTGAAAGTTGGAGTTCTTATGATTCAAGGTGAAAATGTGGAGTTATCCTTGCCGAGGGGAACATCAAACATACTATTTTTTTTTTTTTTTTTTTTTTTG
>NW_007259899.1:605801-609194 GCF_000164805.1 Carlito syrichta
ACCTGCTGGGCTCAGGCGATCCTTCCACCTCAGCCTTCCAAGTAGCTGGAACTACAGTTACGTGCCACCATTCCCAGCTTATTTTTTTATTATAGAGACAAGGTCTCAACAAGTTGTCCAGGTTAGTCTCAAACCCCTGAGCTCAGGCAATGCTCTCGCCTCTGCCTCCCAAAGTGATGGGATGACAGGCTTGAGCCACCGTGCCCAATCAAAATATGCTGTTTTCAAGACAGAGGATTAAAATCCATGTTTCTGAGGTTGCCTGAGATGTAGACAAAAGCATTCCATTGGGCCTTCCCTACTTCACACAGAGAGGAAGATTCCTCAAGCCTGTACAGGGTTTTTTCCCACATGTGAGACATCACCCCAAAACAGAAACCCAAAGGACTCCTTGGTCTCAGAGACTACCAGGAGGGAGGTCTGATGGAATAAGACGGCCAGCATGCTAGGACAGGCTCTAAAATGTGAGAACAACTAGACCTGGTTGGGTGACTTATTGACGGGAATCTGACCCGGGGCCTGTAGACCCCGGCTAGAGAGTTCAACAGAGATGCTCAAGCGTGTCGGCAGGTGAATAGGGTGATCCTCCTGGCATACAGCACCGAGAGCAAGCTCCTGGCAAAGTGGCAAGACCCACACGAAGAAGTCTGGAGAAGCAGTCCATTCGATTACGACGTCCTGTGCCCAGATAAACGAGAGAGAGAAAAGGAGTCATCATGTCAACTGATTGCAAGCTTGGTGGGCACAGGAAGTGGTTTCGATCACCCAGATGGAGGAGGCGTGGGCATAGCTCGCCAGGCCTGAGAGCTGGCAGGCACAGGGACGTGCTCCTGCCAGGTGGCAGGGAAGACTGCCCTCCCAGAAGATGACTCTGGAGCGATCTTCTCTTTGCGGGGGAGCACGTTGATAGCAGCCCACCGTGTCAGGAAAGGACCCAGACGCAAAGCTGAGGAAAGATCCTCTGGGGTCCTAAGAAGATGCCAGTGGGCCAAACAAAAAGGAGAGCCAGCCAAAAGTGAAAAGCAACCAACGAAAACCTCAACGTGAAGTCATGTAACCCTCAAAAGGCGGGGAGAAAGGTTTTGAAGGTAGCTGGAGGCCCTAGTGACGTGCTATCAAAGAACATGCTTCCATCAGGACTGGAAGTTTGCATTTTTTCCATTTGTATGTGAATTTTTTTCCCTCTTTTTGTGTGTGAATTTTTCATGTAAATGCTGAGACATGAAGCATCAATGCAAATCCAAATGCTTCAGTGAACAAGTTTCAACAGTTCAACTTTATAATAATTATAAACTTGTTATGCTATTCTGGAAGACAGCATTTCGATATATATTTTTTTAAATTGGAGTCTCACTCTGTCATACAGGCTGGAGTGCAGTGGCATGCTCACGGTCACTGCAGCCTCGACCTGCTGGGCTCAGGCGATTCTTCTGCCTCAGCCTTCCAAGTAGCTGGAACTACAGGCACACACCACCATGCCTGGCTAGTTTCTATATTTATTGTAGGGATGAGGTCTCGGCAAATTGTCTAGGCTGGTCTTGAACTTGTGAGCTCAGGCAATCTTCTCACCTCAGCCTCCCAAAGTGCTGGGATTAAAAGCGTGAGTCACTGCACCCAGTCTGCATTTCAATTTTTTAAAAAACAAGCACATTTTTTTTTTTTACTGAGTCAAGAGTCTCACTCTGTTGCTCAGGCTGGAGTGCAGTGGTACCCTCATGGCCACTGCAGCCTCAACGTGCTAGACTCAGGTGACCCTTCCACCTTAGCCTTCTAAGTAGTTGGAACTACAGGCGTGTACCACCATGCCTGGCTAATTTTTTGTTTATTTATGATAGAGACGAAGTTTCGCCATGTTGCCCAGGCTGGTCTTAAACCCATGGTCTCATGCAATTCCCTTGCTTTGGCCTCCCAAAGTGCTGGGATTACAGGCATGAGCCATAGTGCCTGGCATACAAGTACATTTCTTATAGACTGCAACTAAATGATATTTGTGGCATTTTTATCATATAACAGACTATCTGTTCACTACACTTTTCTGTCTTATATGCAAGTAATTTTTAAAAAAATTTAGATTCAGGGGTACATGTGTGCATTCGTTACATGGACATATTATGCAGAGGTGGGGACTGGGTCTCAGGTGGCCCAAACCCCAGAGAGTGAACCTTGTGCCCTGTAGGTAGTTTCTGAACCCTAACTCCCACCCACTTATTGGTGCCCCCAGTGTCTATTATTTCCATCTTTGTCACCATTCAGCTCCCACATATGAGTGATAACATGTAGTGTTTGGCTTTCTGTTTCTGAGTCGGTTCATTCAGGATGATGATCTCCAACTGCATCCTTGTTGCTGCAAAGGACATGATTTTACTCTTTTTTATGCCTGGTGGAATTTTGCATTTTAATGGATGGTACATATTCAAAACAACCTGGCCCAAGAGATTACTACTTTTTTTTTTTTTTTGAGTCAAGTTCTCACTCTGTCACACCAGGCTCTGTCTACCTGAGTAGCTGGGACTTCAGGTGTGGGCTACCATGCTTGGATAATGTAAAATATATATATATATTTTTTGTAGCAATAAGGTCTTTGCTGGGAACAGTGGCTCACGTCTGTAATCCCAGCACTTTGGGAGACAGAGGCTAGAGGATTGCCTGAGTACAGGGGTTCGAGACTGGACAACTTGGTGAGATCTCGTTTCTACAATAAATTAAAAAATTAGCTGGGCATGGTGGTGTTTTCCTGTGGTTCCAGCTACTTGGAAGGCTGAAGAGGAAGGATCACCTGAGCCCAGCAGGTCAAGGCTGCAGTGGCCGTGAGTGTGCCACTGCACTACAGCCTGAGTGATGTGAGACTCTCACTCACTCAAAAAAGAAATGAGGTCTCACTATGTTGCTCAGGCTGGTCTCGAACTCCTGGGCTCAAGCAATCCTCCCACCTTGGCCTCCCGAAGTGCTGAGATTAAAGGTGTGAGCCACCACGCCAGGTCAGAGATTACTACTTTTTAAAATGATAATCTGTGGTTATAATGTATCATCATTAGAAATCTTAGTATTAATCTTATTCTGAGAAGTCCCAGCCCAGACCCAGTCAGTGCTTACGAGTGCCAATATACAACTGGTCTTAAGGCCAACTACTCCCCCGCCTCCAAAAATAGTCCTTCTGCAGCTGGAATTTGTCACTTTCTCCAAGTATAATAACAGACCAGCTTAGCAACACTAGCACCAGGAAAGGGACAGGAATTTCTTGTAGCATATTATTATTTTTTTAGTTGGAGTCTCACTCTGTCATCCAGGCTGAAGTGCAGTGTCACACTCACAGCCACTGCAGCCTTGACCTGCTGGACTCAGGCGATCCTTCTGCCTCAGCCTTCCAAGTAGCTGGAACTATAGGCATGCGCC
>NW_007259899.1:609660-610672 GCF_000164805.1 Carlito syrichta
TGGTCGAGGCTGCGGTGGCCGTGAGCATGCTACTGCACTCCAGCATGGGCAACAGAGTGAGACTTTGAGTCAAAAAAAAAAAAAATTCAGGCCGGGTATGGTGGCTCACGCCTATAATTCTAGCACTTTGGGAAGATGAGGTGAGAAGATTGCTTGAGCCCATGGGTTCGAGACCAGCCCAGGCAACTTGGCGAGATTTCATCTTTACCATAAATCAAAAAATTAGCCAGACGTGGTGGTGCATGCCTGTAGTTCCAGCTACTTGGAAGGCTGAGGCAGAAGAATCACCTGAGCTCAGCAGGTCAAGGCTGCGGTGGCCATGAGTGTGCCACTGCACTCCAGCCTGGGTGACAGAGTGAGACTCCAACTCAAAAAAAAAAAAAAAAAAAACAGAAAAAGAAATTCTACTGAGGATTCAAGCTCTCAACAATTCCTATAGATTCCCAAACTCCAAAACAAATTCCCTGCAGATTCTCGTCATGGAGCCTGGGGAGTCATTTATGATTTTGCTATGCCCTCCCCTTCCTATTCTCTGGCTTCCATGGAAGTTACTAAGTCAGTTCCAAAGAAAGGAGGTAGCATCAAGCTGTCCCAATGTGCACATGTCATGATGAAGCGGATGACCTGACCCTGTTCTGATACTGACACATTATCTAGGTTTTACTCTTTTATTCTGAGTTGGGATCTCACTCTCTGTCACCCAGGCTGGAGTACAGTGGCATGATCTCGGCTCACTACAGCCTCAACCTGCTGGCTCAGTGATTCTCCCATCTCAGCCTCCCGAATAGCTGGGATTATAGGCAGATGCCACCACGTCCGGTTAATTTTTAAATTTTTATTAATTATTATTAATAAATAATAATAATTTTTTTGAGTCCGGAGTCTCACTCTGTCGCCCAGACTGGAGTGCAGCAGCCACTCCCGGGCACCGCAGCCTCACCTGCTGGGCTCCGGCGATCCTTCTGCCTCAGCCTTCCGAGTAGCCGGAATTACAGGCATGCGCGACCACGCC
>NW_007259899.1:611234-644157 GCF_000164805.1 Carlito syrichta
GGCAGTGAGACCTCATCTCTAGAATAAATCAAAAAATCAGCCAGGCGTGGTAGCTTATGCCTGTAATTCCGGCTACTTGGAAGGCTGAGGCGGAAGAATCGCCGGAGCCCAGCAGGTCGAGGCTGAGGTGGCCGGGAGCGGCCACTGCACTCCAGTCTGGGCGACAGAGTGAGACTCCAACTCAAAAAAAAAAAAAAAATAAAATAAATAAATAAATAAATAAATAAATAAAATAAAAAAAATACAGATTCCTGGGCCCACGCCCAGAACTCTTTCTGAATCTGGAGGTAAAAGCTTCTCGAATGAGAACCGCCACCCTCAGGTTTTTCTTTCCATGACAGTCTCATGCTTTATTCACAATTATGTTCATCCCCTTAGGACAGTGTATATTCTGGCCTTCAAAAAAGTAAAATCATGAAAAACTCATTCCTGTAGCCGGGACCTTACCAATATCACAACTAAGATCCTGGTTTAGTTAGGCCCTACAAAGGAGGTCTGACTGAAGAATTAAACTTCCTGGAAGCATATAGGAGAGTACCAAGTGGGATGGTGTCAAATGTGTAATAGCAGCTATTTAAAAAAACTAGGTAGCAATGGAAATATGTGAGAAAAAAACTGAGTTATAGTGTGAGCAGCTGAGAAAAGTGCAAAAACGACTCTTCTTTTGGCCTTTTTAAAAAGCAGGGGCAGACGATGGAGTAGGTGATTTTGCCAGGTCCTGAAGTAAGCTGCTATCTTCTTCTATATGTTTCCAATTTTTTTTTTTGAGTCTGAGTCTCACTCTGTCGCCTATGTTGAAGTATAGTGGCACACTCAGGGCCACTGCAGCCTCGACCTGCTGGGCTCGGGTGATCCTTCCGCCTCAGCCTTCCAAGTAGCTGGAACTACAAGCAAGCGCCACCATGCCCAGCTAATTTTTTGATTTATTGTAGAGATGAGGTCTCGCCAAGTTGCCCGGGCTGGTCTCCAACCTCTGGGCTCAGGCAATCCTCTTGCCTCTGCCTCCCAAAGTGCTGGGATGACAGGCATGAGCCACTGTGCCCAGACTTGCTTCCAAATCTTTTTTTTTTGAGTTGGAGTCTCACTCCGTCGCCCAGGCTGGAGTGCAGTGGCATGTTCTCGGCTACCGCTGCCTCGACCTGCTGGGCTCTGGCAATCCTTTAACCTCAGCCTTCCAAGTAGCTGGAACTACAGGCGCGCGCTACCACGCCCAGCTAATTTTTGATTTATTGTAGAGATGAGGTCTCGCCAAGTTGCCCAGGCGGGTCTCAAACCTGCGGGCTCAGGCAATCCATTCACCTCAGCCTCCCAAAGCGCAGGATTACAGGCTGAGCCACCGAGCCCGGCTACTTCCAAATCTTCAGAGCTCACATATGCTATCCTCCTCCTAACTAATGACTGAAACTGGGAAAAGCTGTAGATTTCACAGGTTACAACCGATTGCTCTTTTTTATACTTTAGGGTACCCTAGCAAAAAACTTTTTCTAAAAGTATCAGTTCTGTAATGATACTGTTGCACGTATAACAAAAACCTCTGAGGCCCCATCATGCTACAACTTGCATACTTCAGTGGAGGTGGAGTGGGGAAAGGCTGGTCACGGCTTCGTCTGCGGCTTTATTTTGAGATCATAAATCTGTGCTCAGATAAACAAGAAAAAGAAAGGGAGTCATCATGTTAACTGACTGCAAGCCCAGTGGCCTTGTCTATGGTCTTAC
The DNA here is from genome assembly GCF_000164805.1 of Carlito syrichta. NCBI lineage: Eukaryota > Metazoa > Chordata > Mammalia > Primates > Tarsiidae > Carlito > Carlito syrichta. The sequence goes on from NW_007259899.1 coordinate 612,951, forward strand.
TATCTTATGGGTACTCTCTCTCTCTTTCATTATTTTTGAGTAGGTACTTCACTCTGTTGCCCAGGCTGGAGTCAGGTGGCACACTCGTGGCTACTACAGCCTTGACCTCCTGGGCTGAGGTGATGCTTCCGCCTCAGTCTTCCGAGTAGCTGGAACCACAGGCACGTGCCACCACTCCCAGCTAATTTTTTGCATATATTGTAGAGACGAGTTCTCACCAAGTTGTCCAGGCTGTTCTCGAACCCCTGGACTCAGGTAACCCTCTCACCTCCACTTCCCAAAGTGCTGGTATTACAGGCATGGGCCACCACGCCCAGCCTCATAGTTGATTTCACAGGGGTGTCCATTGTAAGGACATTTAGACTCTGAAATTGGCCCTCACATCCTACTACGAGAAGGAAGAAAGCAGGGTAGACATACCAATGGCGGGCCCGCCTTGCTTCTTCTCTTCCAAGATGGCTGCCAGGTCTTTGTGCACGGGCTTAGGATGCTGACTGGCCGGTGGTTGCTCCATCTCCGGGCTTTTCACTTTTAAAAGCTGATTGGCCTTCTTGATCTTCTGACTGTACTGGCGAGCCATAATGAACACCCTGCTTTTTGTCTTGTCTGTGGCCTCCATTCCCGGGTCAGGGTTTTCTGGGTCTGCCTGGGCCAGACTACTGTTGGCCAAGTCATAGGGGCCGTCCACGGTAGGCATTTCATTGGCCAAAGAGAGCCGGTTAAGACTCCGGAAGGAGCCTTCTTTAGAAATCAGGTCTTCCTCAAAAGTGCAGTTGGCCTGGCTGGCCCTGATGGCCCTGCCCTTTACAGAGGTGAGGAGGGCCTGGCTCTCAGGCAGTGACAGCACAGACACGGACCGCGCAGCCTCCTTGCTCATTTCGGGGGTGCTCTCCACGTACAGCCTGTCCGGCACATCATCTTTGCTCACGGGAAATGCTGCCAGGAGGCGCTCTCTGGCCTTGTCTTCGTTTTTCTTGATGTAATTTTCCAGGTCATTCCAGATCTCGTCTACTTCTTCTGACAGTTTATCAGAGAGGGGCTTATCGGCTATGGACAGGTTGCAGCTGGAAGAATTATACAGCAGGCTCAGATAGTCAGGGTGGGAGGTGGCCTGGGGGTACGACGCTTCGTCCTCACTCAGCTGGAGGCTGTCTTGGGAAACAAATGGTCTCAGACTGTCGCAGCACGAAAAGTCGGCCTCCAGACCCAGAAAGGTGCCTCTCTTTGGCCGCTTGAGGCTGCTGCACCTGAACTCCAGTGACGGGGGTTCTGGGAACCCTATGGTGTCATAGATGTTCTCCTCGACCACCTGGAGTTCATGTGTGCTTTGGGTGGATGCCTCGTGGCCTGGGAGTGCGTCTTTTTGTGCATACACAGAGTTCTGGTGGTGGCCAGTTTGCCTCTTCGAAAAGGCGAACTCTGGGGTGCTCTTGGGGCGGACGGCGTCCCTGGCTGGTTTGAGGGGAGTGGATTCAGCTCCTTCTCGTGTAGCCACCAGTAGCTTTAAATCCTCGTAACTTATGTTATCATAGACGTGGTCTATGTCATCAATAGTCAACTCTATCGATGACCCGAAGGGAGTCCTCCCTTCCTGCCCTTCTGTTTTGGGGCCACTCTGCGGCTCCCTCCGGGGGCTGTACTGAGAGCCATCGCTGTCCCGAATTCTGCCTTCAGGAGGGCACGTGTTGCTCTCACCAGCACTGCTGGCCCGCCTGACAATCCTGTGGCCAGAGCTGGAGGTCGCTGTGGGCTCAATCTGTCCCATGTGCCAGCTACAAGGTCGACTGGAGGTGCTGTCTTCACACAGTCTGGAAGAGTTCAAGTCTGAGGAGGAAAAGGAGGGCACGAACATCTGATAATCGTCTTCCTCATCCTCGTTCTCCTGTGGGGACCGTCGGCTAGGAAACAAGGCGTGCCTAATCTGGTGGTCGGTCCAGATGTTTCGGATAGCGCCACCCCCTCGAAGCACGCTGATCATGGCAGAACTGCCTGGCTGACTGTTTCTCTGGGAAGGAGATGGCCCTGCTGAAGTCAGCTGGGGCGATCCTTCCTCTCTAGAAACCTGAAGACGACAGAAATAGATCCACTGAATGACAGCACCACGGAGAAACCACATAAATTAGGGATGTCTCCTGTGTTTACATAATGCCTCTGCCACTATATTGCAACATATATTTTATATATATATCCCAGGCAATCCTCTCACCTCGGCTTCCCAAAGTGCTGGGATTATAGGCATGAGCCACCGTACTTGGCCTATTTTTTTTTTTTTTTAAGATAGGGTTTTGCCTGGTATGGTGGCTTACACCTGTAATCCCAGCACCTTGGGAGGCAGAGGCGGCAGGATTGCCTGAGGCCAGGGGTTTAAGACCAGCCTAGGCAACTTGGCAAGACCTCATCTCTACAATAAATCAAAAAATTAGCAGGGTGTGGTGATATGCACCTGTAGTTCCAGCTACTTGGGAAGCTGAGGTGGAAGGATCACCTGAGCCCAGTTAGGCCGAGGCTGAGATGGCTGCTTGCATGCCACTGCAACTCCAGCTGGGTGACAGAGTGAGACTCTCACTCCAAAAAAAAAAAAAAAAATGTATAGTCTTGCTGTGTTGTCCAGATTGATCTCAAAGGATCCTCCTACCTCAGTTTCCCAAGGAGATGGGACTACAGGTGCGCCACCAACCCTGGCTCAAGACTGTAATATTCTTAAAGAAAATGATCAGGAGACAGTGTTGATTTTAACTGAGTTGAAAAGCACTTCAGATTTTTGCAAAAGGGCAGAAAGGACAAGAATTATACTTAGAAACCAGGCCAGGCAATGCGCAGATATTCTCCAAACTTAAGCATTCACAACCACTCTATGAATTAGATATGATTGTACAAATTTCACAGTAAGGAAATTGAGGCCCCCAAAGATTTAACTTGCTCTGTCTAGCTCTTAGTAAGGCCAGGGGTTAAACCCAGGTCTGATCCCAAGTCCTTGCCCTACAGCAGGAAGTTAGCTCAATACAGAAATCTCTTAGATATTTCAAATAAGTCTGGGGTGCAGCTGGCAAATCTCCACTGCATAAATGAATATATATCTAGGCATCAAGGATCATGATAGCTGGTTTCCATCTGAGACTTTCTAAGGAGCGTTAGACCTAGGGCTTGACTCCTAGAGTCTTACCATGGTTTCTGATATACGAGAAGCCTCTCCCAGTGACCTGACTGCACACTCCAAAGGCATTCCTTAAATCTGCATACCCACCATGAATCTGGCCAACATTATCTTGGTTTATAGATTCTAGGCAAAGAGTCTTTGCTGTAGGAATGTAATCTAACCCTGCTGAGCTAATGATATTTTTAATTTATTTTCTTTTTTTTGAGTTGGAGTGCAGTGGCACGCTCATGGTCACCGCAGCCTTGACCTGCTGGGCTCAGGTGATCCTTCCAGACCTCAGTCTTCCAAGTACCTGGAACTACAGGCATGCATCACGACATCCGGTTAATTTTTTGATTTATTGTAGAGATGAGGTATTGCGAAATTGCCCAGGCTAGTCTCGAACCTGTGGGCTTAGGCAATCCTCTCACCTCGGCCTCCCAAAGTGTGGGATTATAGGTGTGAGTCGACGTGCCTGGCCCTTTATTTTCTTTTAAAATACATTTAGCTAATATTTAATTGCCTGTTAGGAAGTAAAAAAGGAGTGACATTAATGACTTCTAAACAAAACAAACAAAAAAATGAAGTCTTTTGTAACTTGGAGGCCTACTTGATGGAACTCAGTGGTGCAGGCAGGAGTGGGTTACCTCCTCATCCTATTCTGTAGGTAGAAGGATTAGCTTCAAAGAGTGGAAAGGGTTGAGATCTGTTCGAACTGGGCGTGGTGGCTCCCTCCTGTAATCTCAGTATTTTGGGAGGCAGAGGCCAGAGGATTGCCTGAGCCCATGGGTTGGAGACCAGCCTGGGCAACATGGCTAGACCTCATTTTGACAATAAATAAATAAATAAAAATTAGCTGGGTGTGGTGGCACACGCCTGTAGTTCCAGCTACTTGGAAGGCTGAGGCGGAAGGATCGCCTGAGCCCAGCAGGTCAAGGCTGCAGTGGCTGTGAGTGTACCACTGTACTCCAGCCTGGGTGACAGAGTGAGACACCAAATTAAAAAAAAGAAAAAGAAGAAGACCTGTTCAAATGAATTAGTACCAGGGACATGTTTTCTGATCAAAATATTATAGCAACCTATTAGAAATGTCAAATTAGTAAAAACTTTTCATCACTTGTCAATGAAACTGGGAAACATATTGACTGGAAAATCTATCTATCTATAAGTAAAGATAACAAGAATTTCTCCTTAAAAGTTATTTTTCTGTTAAAACTTTAAAAATTCAAGTTTTTTTCCTTTTCACACACACACAATATTATCTTTTATTTTTATTTTTTGAGTCAGAGCCTCACTCTGTTGTTCAAACTGGTGGCACAATCATGGCCCACCGCAGCCTTGCTCTTCTGGGCTCAAACGATCCTCTGTTCTCAGCCTCCTGAGTACCTGAGACTACAGGTGCACACCACCATGCCCAGCTAATTTTTTGATTGAAGTCTCGCTATGTTGCCTAGGCTAGGCAATATTTATATATAATATTTATTGCTTTTTAAAATTTCTGATATACTGTTCCAGGATATCTATTGTTTTTATGTATCTTTTCTTCCACATTTTAGTATCTTTTCACCTTACTCAGATTGCACTGATATAGTGTTTATGAAAATATAGGCATCCAGTAACCACTTTTAATAAAGTAAAACAAGTCAATATGAACTGGTTAAATTATGACAAAATGCTCTGAAACATGTAACAACATTTTTTTTTTTTTTTTTGAGTAGGAGTCTCACTGTGTTGCCCAGAGTCTCACTGTGTTGCCCAGGCTGGAGTGTAGTTGCATGTTCACAGCCACTGCAGCCTTGAGCAGCTGGGCTCAGGAAATCTTTTCGTCTCAGACTTCTAATGCCTGGTTAATATTTTGATTTAATGTAGAGATGAGGCCTTGCCAAGTTGCCCAGGCTGGCCTCAAACCCCTGGACTCAGGCAATCCTCTCGTCCTCGCCTCCCAAAGTGCTGGGATTATAGGTTTGTGTTTCTCACAACAGCCAAAAGTAATCTTCTAAGATCTTTCATCCCAGAAAATTCCCAGATATTTTAGAAAATTAGAAAACCTACATTGTTAGGCTAGGTGTGGTGGCTCAAGCCTGTAATCCCGGCACATTGGGAGGCTGAGGAGAAGGAACTGCCTGAGCCCACAGGTTCGAGAACAGCCTGGGCAACTTGGCGAGACCTCGTCTCTACAGTAAATCAAAAAATCAGACATGGTAGTACATGCTTATAGTTCCAGCTACTTTGACGGCTGAGGCAGAAAGATCACCTGAGCCCAGCAGGTCAATGCTGGGGTGGCTGTGAGCATGCCACTGCACTCTAGCCTGGGCGATGGAATGAGACTCCAACTCAAAAAAGAAAAAGAAAAAAAAGAAAACCTGAATTGTTAATATTATAGTATATTTTAAGGTAATCACACTTCAAATAAAAATGGCAGTTTTTTTGGTAACTGAAAATTTACATTAAATCATTAGAAACACTGCAGAAGCTCTTTGACTAAGAAATAATCAGTATATGATTGGTCACAACATAGAAAAGAAATTTTTAAATTTTTGGTTTTTGTAGAGAGGAGGGTCTCCTTATGTTGCCCAGTCCAGTCCTGAACTCCTGACTTCAAGTGATCTTCCTGCCTCAGCCTCCCAAACCACTGGGATTATGGATGTGAGCCACCATACCAGGCCCTGAAATATGTAATTTAGATAACTCAATTTTACCAGAGCCGTAATTAACTTATTTGTCCTGTTCTTTCACAGTCTCAGCATTTTGGCTATTTAGTTATGATAACAACTATCATCTACTAAACACTTGTTTTGTGCCAAATACTATAAGACTTTAAAAACATACATATTGGCCGGGTGCAGTGGCTCACTGAGGTGAGAGGATTGCCTGAGCCCACGGGTTCGAGACCAGCCTGAGCAACTTTGTGAGACCTCATCTCTACAATAAATCAAAAAATTAGCCAGCTGTAGTGGCACATGCTTGTGGTTCCAGCTACTGGGAAGGTTGAGGTGGAAGGATCACCTGAGCTCAGCAGATCGAGGCTGCAGTGGCCCTGAGTGTGCCACTGCATTCTAGCCTGGGTGACAGAGTGAGACTCCAACTCAAAAAATAAAAAATAAAAACAAACATATTTACCTACTGTGTCAAAACCCAAGAATGCAGTTCCTGGAGATTTTTACTAACACTACTTCCTTATAGAAACCTTAGCTGGGCTCAGTGGCTCAACCTGTAATTCTGCGCCTTTGGGAGGCTGAGGTGAGTGGATTGCCTGAGCCCGCGGGTTCGAGACCCGCCTGGGCAGCGAGACCTCATCTCTACAATAAATCAAAAAATCAGCCAGGCGTGGTAGCACGCGCCTGTAGTTCCAGCTACTTGGAAGGCTGAGGCGGAAGGATCGCCGGAGCCCAGCAGGTCGAGGCTGCAGTGGCCGGGAGCAGCCACTGCACTCCAGTCTGGGTGACAGAGTGAGACTCCAACTCAAAAAAAAAAAAAAGAAACCTTAAAAGTGGCCGGGCTTGGTGGCTCAGCCTGTAATACCAGCACTTTGAGAGGCGGGTTTGAGACCAGCCTGGGTAACATGGCGAGACCTCATCTCTACAACAAATTAAAAATTAGCTGGGCATGGTAGTGCTCGCCTGTAGTTCTGCCTACTGAAGGCTGAGGCAGAAGGATTGCTTGCTTGAGCCCGGCAGGTTAAGGCTGTGGAGGCTGTGAACGTGCCACTGCACTCCAGTCTAGGCGACAGAGTGAGACTCCAACTCAAAAAAAAGAAACCTTAAAAGCATCCTTATCCCATCCCACAGGGCCACGTTGCTCGCAGCATTGGCTCCATTCAGACACTACTCTGAATGTGAATAAACTCTTTTGCTTTTCATTGCAAAAAAACCAAAAAACAAAAAACATACTGGATTGAATATAACAATTCTGTAAACTAGGAAACTGAATCCTGGTAAGGGTGAACAATTAGCCTATAGCCACACAGTTTATAAATGGCAGAAATAGATTTGACTAAATGCCTTAGTCCACAGCTTATATTTGAGCTTAACCACTACACACTCAGATACAGTTTCAGAATATATACAGAAGGTGTGCCAAAAAAAATGCATATACATTTTAAGTGTGACATTCGCTCAAAAGATGGCCTTAATCAAATGAATGCTTAGTGTCACCATGCGATAGGCAGGACAGTCAAAGAAAATGTTGGAAGCACGGTTGAGCAAACATCATACTACGCATTGCTACCATAATTTAATTCAACTTTGAAAAGCAATGCATAGATAACATCTCACAAAATGTGTATTTTTGTTGGCACCTCTGTATTCTGGGAGAAATATTAAACTATAATCAAGGAATATTTCCATTATAAACTCTTCAGTTATCAGTGAATCTGATCTTGCATTACTGTTAAGAGAGAGAATTATTGTTAGGAGGTAGCATTTTACCACTAAAAAAAAAGCGTATCGAGCCGGGCTCAGTGGCTCAGCCTGTAATTCCAGTGCTTCAGGAGGCCGAGGTGAGTGGATTGCCTGAGTCCACGGGTTCGAGACCCGCCTGGGCAACTTGGCGAGACCTTATCTCTGCAATAAATCAAAAATTAACTGGGCATGGTAGCACGCGCCTGTAGTTCCAGCTACTTGGAAGGCTGAGGCGGAAGGATCACCGGAGCCCAGCAGGTCGAGGCTGCGGTGGCCGAGAGTGGCCATTGCACTCCAGTCTGGGCGACAGAGTGAGACACCAACTCAAAAAAAAAAAGAAAAAAAAAAGAAGCGTATCAGTGTTTTCTTTTTCTTATCTTCAACTTTTGTAAGGTTTAGTTAGTGCCATATGGACTTGGCTTGAGCACTGCTGTAGAAAACTTCCAAGAATCTCTTAAGACTGTGTCTCTAAAACTTTTCAATGGAAAAATTTCCCACTTATACTGAGAAGGGCTTGCTTCCACAGTCCCATTTTGGCTACTTTAAAGAACAGGGAGCCAGCCAGGCACGGTGGCTCACACCTGTAATTCCAACACTTTGGGAGGGTCAGGCGAGAGGATTCAAGACCAGCCTGGCCAACTTGGCCAGACCTCATCTCTACAATAAATCAAAAAATTAGCCGGGTGTAGTGGCACGCGCCTATAGTTCCAGCAAGTTGGAAGGCTGAGGCGAAAGGATCGCCTGAACCCAGCAGGTCAAGGGTGTGGTGGCTGTGAGCATGCCACTGCACTCCAGCCTGGGTGACAGAGTGAGACTCCAACTCAAAAAAGAACAGGGAGTCTTTGTATTGATTGATCTAACTAATAAAAACAAAATTAGATAAAAATTCAAAACTTCATGCCATATTTCAGGACAATGAACCAATTAATATTAGTAAGTTTTAAAAGTCTCCAAACAAAAATATGTACTACCTGAAAAAAAAAGCATGTGCCCTGAGTCTTGAAAATCACTTTGAAGGTAAGACTGTGTTGATTTTTAGCCTTTTTTTTTGGTTTTAATGAAAAGATACAACCTTTATTAACAGAGTCAATTTGTCCCTGTGCTAAGCAATGGAGTGAATAGAATTGTGAGGAGAGATTTTTCACAGTCACATCCTTACAGATACAGAACATTCAACAAGAAGCCATGACCAGTTCTCTAAGAATTGTTAAGTAAGGTCTTTATCAGCAGCCATATGGGACAAACTCCTCAGGTCAGGCCAGGTCACCTATGCTTCACAGGTAATGAACTTGGTATGTAATAAACTTATACCTACCAAGAGAGCACACTATTCTTTTTTGTGTATGTGTTGGAGTCTCACCCTGTCACGCTCACGGCCACTGCAGCCTCGACCTGCTGGGCTCAGGCAATTCTGCCTCAGCCTTTCAAGTAGCTGGAACTACAGGCACGTGCCACCATGCCCGGTTAATTTTTGATTTATTGTGGAGATGAGGTCTCGCCAAGTTGCCCGGGCTGGTCTCGAATCTGCCAGCTTAGGCAATCCTCTCACCTCTGCTTCCCAAATTGCTGGGATAGAAGGCGTGAGCTACTGCGCCTGGTTGAGCACACTATTCTTATTCTTCATCTAACCTTTAATCAGGGGAAGAAAAATAAAACTCGATAGAGCAAAGTTTCATTCTATCACATATACCACATGTCTTTTTTTTTTTTCTTCGAGACAGGGTCTTACTCTGTTGCCCAGGCTAGAGTGCAGTGGTGCGATCACTGCTTACCAGAACCTTGACCTCTTGAACTGAGGTGATCATTCCTCCTCAGTCTCTCTAGTAGATGGAGCTACAGGCACATGCCACCATGCCTGGCTAATTTTTTGTGTGTCTTTGTGTGTATGTGTGTGTGTGTGTGTGTTTAATATAGACGAGATCTTCCTACGCCACCCAGGCTGGATCATCATATGTCTTATTCTAGCAGCAGAACAATATTCTTAGAAGGGGACCCCTGTCCTTGTGAACAAAGGATCATGCTGTGAGCAGAATTCATACTAGAAGGTGAGAGCCTAGGGCTTACGCGGTGTGTGACAACAAGGATGTGCAGGTGTCACACCCTAAGATAAGGTTACAGTTCCTCAGGTAAGAAGTGGAGAAGAGGATGAATAAGTAATCACCTCGGTTCTAAGAGACAGGGAGGGGATAGAGGAAGCTGGTAAGGGTGGATGTCACTTAAATCAAATGGGAATAATTTAAGAGATACAAAGCAAGATAAAATATAAAACACATTTCTAAAACATAAACAACTATTGTTTACACTTGGAATACAGGCTGGGGTGAGACATACAGGGAAAGGGCACCTAGGAAAGTTTCCAGATGAGAAATGTGAGAATGCTTACCTTTTGGATATCTTGTGCTGTATCTGAAAAAAAAAAAAAAGTTTTTTTCAAGTTTGAGAATTAAAAGTATACCTCCTCGAGAAGGAAACACTCATGTTTAAAACATAGGACTTATATATTTATTGCTAATAACTAAAGCCCAAGTGACACCTGGGCCCTTTATTTGTGAATTTAATTTAATTTACTTTTTTTTTTTTGAGTTGGAGTCTCACTCTGTCAAGTAGGCTGAAGGGCAGTGAGATGCTCTCAGCCACTGTAGCCTCGACCTGCTGGGCTCCGGCGATTCTTCTACCTCAGCCTTCCAAGTCGCTGGAACTTCAGGCACGTGCCACCATGCCTAGCTAATTTTTTGATTTATTGTAGAGAAGAGATCTCGCCAAGTTGCCCAGGCTGGTCTCAAATCTGTGGGCTCAGGCAATCCTTTCACCTCCGCCTCCCAAAGTGCTGGGATTATAGGTGTGAGCCATCGCGCCCAGCCTGCTTATTTAATTTTAAATTATTTGAGACAGAGTTTTACCCTGTCGCCCAGGCTGGAGTGTAGTGGTGTGATCACGGCTCACCGCAGCCTCAACCTCTTGGGCTAAAGTGACTCTCCCACCTCAGCCTTTCCAGTAGCTGGGACTACAGACATAGGCCAAATGCCTGGCTAATTTTTTTTTTTTTTTGTAGAGATGAGGTCTTACTGTGTGCGATTTTCCCACCTTGGCCTCCCAAAGTGCTGGGATGACAGGCGTGAGCCACTGCACCTGCTCAGGGCCCTTTACATTTAATTTTCAGAAAATGCCTCTCAATGATCCCAGTTATATACCCTCTACTTTACATAAAGCAACTTTCCATGCATCTGACTGTTAGGCATCTTCCTTATCCCTGCGATCAACTAATTCATGTTAGTAAATTTTGAATTACCTGAAAAAATCCAAATGCCCTAAGCCATGAAAATCATGTAAAGATAAGACAATACTCCTGCTGATTTTTAGGTATTTGGTTAATTTGAATGGAAAGATGCCACCTTTTAATCCATAGGGTAACCATGGTACTGTTCTAAGTAGTGTTGTGAGTGGAATTGTGGGAGATATTTGCATAGCCATTTCCTCATAGACACCCTTACAGACAGGATGATTGTGTGGATTCTCATCTTTATTTTTTTATTTTTATTTTTTGAGTCGGAGTCTCACTCTGTCGCACCAGATTGGAGTGCGGTGGCCGCTCCCGGCCACCGCAGCCTCAACCTGCTGGGCTCCGGTGATTCTTCCGCCTCAGCCTTCTGAGTAGCCGGAATTACAGGCATGTGCTACCACACATGGCTGATTTTTTGATTTATTGTAGGGATGAGGTCTCGCTGCCCAGGCGGGTCTCAAACCTGCGGGCTCAGGCAATCCACTCACCTCAGCCTCCCAAAGGCACGGGATTACAGGCTGAGCCACCGAGCCCAGCTTGATTCTCATCTTTAAAAACTGTTTTATGGCTGGGCACAGTGGCTCAGCCTATAATTCCAGCACTTTGGGAGGCTGAGGGGAGAGGATTGTATGAGCCCAGGGTTCGAGACCAGTCTGAGCAACTTGATGAGATCGCATCTCTACAATAAATTTAAAAAATTAGCCAGGCGTGGTGGCACATGCCGGTAGTTCCAGCTACTTGGAAGGATGAAGTGGAAGGATCGCCTGGGCCCAGCAGGTCGAGGCTGCGGTGGCCGTGAGCATGCCACTGTACTCCAGCCTGGGTGACAGAGTGGGACTCTGACTCAAAAATAAATAAATAAATAAAAAACAAACAAACAAAAACTATTTAATTACAGAAAAATATACACAGGGTGCCAAAAAAATGTATATACATTTTAAGAAAAGAAAAAACTGTATTAAATTGTAAACCTCCATATATACCAATTACAAAAGATGAATACAAGTCAGATTTGACTTCCACAATTACACATTGCTACTGTAATTCAATTCAACTTTGAAAAATAATACATAGATAACATCTCTTAAAATATGTATACATTTTTTTTTAGTACCCCAGTAAAATACTTCCACAAATCCCACTCCCAGGAAGCAACCACAGTTCACAGGGGGTTTTTTGTTTTATTTTGTTTTGTTTTTTTTGAGTCAGAGACTCACCGTTACCCAGACTGGAGTGCAGTGCATACTCACAGCCACCGCAGTCACGATCTACAGGGCTCAGGCAATCCTTCTGCCTCAGCCTCCCAAATAGCTGGAACTACAGGAGAGTTGCCACCACGCCAGCTAATTTTTATTTATTGTAGAGACAAGGTCTCGTCATGTTGCTCAGATTGGTCTCAAACCCCTCTCGTCTCTGCTTCCCAAAGTGCTGGGATTACAGGCGTGAGCCACCGTGCTTGGCCATGGAGTGCCTATTTTTCTATATGCTTTGGGCAAGCTCATAGCTTTCTCCCTGCATTTATTTCATTTAAATGCATGGTTTTTAGCCGGGCATGGCAGCATGTGCCTGTAGTTCAGGCTACTTGGAAGGCTGAGGCGGAAGGATTGCAGGGGGCTCCAATTCAAAATAAATACATTAATTAAATAAATGCATGGTTTTCTGATTACTAATATGGATAACCATTTAAAAATTTTATTATTGCCAGGCAGGGTGGTACATGCCTGTAATCCCAGCACTTTGGGAAGCAGAAGTGAAAGGAATGCCTGAGTTCATGGGTTCGAGATCAGGCTGGGCAACATGGCGAGACCTCATCTCTACAATACATAAAACAATTGGTTGGGCGTGGGGCTGTATGCCTGTAGTTCCAGCTACTTGGAAGACTGAGGCGAAGGACCTGAGCCCTGTAGGTCGAGATTGCAGTGGCTGTGCGAATGTCACTGCACTCCAGCCTGGGTGTCAGAGTGAAACTCTGACTCTAAAAAAACTAAAGAAAACTAAAGAAATAAAAATTTTAGTATCAACAGGTTGTGTTTCTTCTGTGAAGTTGCCCAATTACATTCTCTGTATTTTTATCTATTTATTAATTAAATTTTTATTTTTTGAGTCAGAGTCTCACTCTGTTGCTCAGGCTGGAGGGCAGTGGCATACTCCTGGTCAGTGCAGCCTCGACCTGCTGGACTCAGTTGATCCTTCTGGAACTACAGACATGTACCACCATGCCTAGCTAATTTTTAGATTTATTTTAGGGATGAGGTCTCACCAAGTTGCCCAGGCTGGTCTCAAACCCGTGGGCTCAGGCAATTCTTTCACCTCAGTCCCCCAAAGTGCTGGGATTATAGGCGTGAGCCACCACACCCAGCTTGTATTTTTATTTTCTAATTTTTAATATTTTGAGTAGGAGTCTCACTGTCACCCAGGTTGGAGTGCAGTGGCATGCTCACAGCTACTATGCTTCAACCTGCTTTTCTCAGGCAATCCTTCTGCCTCAGCCTTCCAAGTAGCTGGAAATACGAGTGTGCGCCATCATGCCTGGCTAATTTGTTTATTTATTGTAGAGATGAGGTCTCACCAAGTTGTCCAGGCTGGTCTTCAACCCTTGGGCTCAGGCAGTCCTCTATCCTCCTCCTCCCAAAGTGCTGGGATTACTGGCGTGAGCTACTGTACCTGGCCAACATTCTCTGTATTTTAAAAAAAGTCTATTGTCTCTTCTTTTTGATGTATGAAATTTCTTTTCTTTTCTTTTTTTTTAAAGTCAGGTCTCATGCTGTCACCCAGGCTGTAGTGCAGTAGCACAATTAGGGCTCATTGCAGCTTCAACCAGCTGGGCTCAAGCAATCCTCCTGCCTTAGTCTCCCAAGTAGCTGCGACTACAGGTGCATATCACCAAGCCCAGCCAATGTTTTTGACTTTGTAGAGACGAGGTCTTGCTATGTTGCCCAGGTAGCTCTCGAATTCCTGGGCTCAAGCGATTCTCCTGCCTTGGCCTCCCAAAATTTTGGAATTACTGGTGTGAGCCACTGTGCCTGGCTGGATTTTCTTTAAATAAGGATATTAATCTTTTTATCCTGTCATACAGGTTACAAATACTTTATCTCATTTGATTTTACATTTTATAACGGGATACTTTTACTCATAGAAGTTATTCTTGCCTGGGCTCGGTGGTTTAGCCTGTAATCCCAGCGCTTTGGGAGGCCAAAGTGAGTGGATTGCCTGAGCCCGGGGGTTCGAGACCAACCTGGGCAACTTCGCGAGTCCTCGTCTCTACAATAAATAAAAAATTAGCTGGGCATGGTAGCGAGCGTGTAGTTCCAGCTACTTGGAAGGCTGAGGCAGAAAGATCGCTGGAGCCCAGTAGGTCGAGGCTACAGTAGCCGGGAACATGCCACTGTACTCCAGTCTGGGTGACAGAGTGAGACTCCAACTCAAAAAAAAAAAAAGTTATTTTTTTGTAGCTGGGCTCAGTGGCTCATGCCTGTAATCCCAGCACTTTGGGAGGTAGAGATTCGAGACCAGGCTGAGCAACTTGGTGAGACCTCGTATGTACAATAAATAAAAAACTAGTTGGGCATAGTGGTGCACACCTGTGGTTCCAGCTACTCGGAAGGCAGAGGCAGAAGGATCACCTGAGCCCAGCACGTCCAGGCTGTGGTGACCATGAGCATGACAGTACCCTCTAGCCTGGGTCACATAGTGAGACTCCAACTCAAAAAAAAAAAAAAAAAAAAAAAAAAAGAAGTTAATCTTTTCGTAATCAAATCAGATGTCAATCTGTAATTCATCTGGCATTTATTTTTTGCATATGGTTTGATTTAGTGGATATCACCAGGAATGAAACCAGAAAATTTATTTTAGAACTTACCGCTGGTCTTCAAAACTTTATGTGATCTTGAGGAAGGTTCTAGAATAAAAAAATAAAGCCAGAATCATTTGCAACACCAAATGAAACTTTTCTTTACAAATAAACTACTGGTTTATTGACAGATTGAGCTCTAGAAATTGTCTGTCAAATCTACCTAAATCTCTACTGCTCAGAGATAAGAAATTCACTCTGTTGAAATGGTGGGATCAGCGTTATGCTGTGGATTCGAGAGTCATGCCACAGAAAAGCAAGATCTGACTTTATCAGGCTGGCTAGCAGAGTGGCTTCCTTACTCTTAACCACCACCTGCAAGCTGATAAGGTTCAACTGTACATTCTATTTATTTATTTATTTATTTAGAGTCGAGGTCTCACTCCGTCACCCAGTGGCAGGATCATGAATCACTGCAACCTTGATCTCCTGGGCTCAGGCAATCCTTCCACCTCAGCTTCCCAAGTAGGTAGAATTTTAGGTGTGACCCACCATACGACTTTTTTTTTCCCCCAGAGAGATGAGCTCTCATAATGTTGCCTAGGTTGGTCTCGAAATCCTGGACTCAAGCAATCCTCCCACCCTGGCCTCCCAAAGTGCTGGGATTACAGCCATGATCCACTGTGCCTGGCCTTATAGTAGACTTTGACTCAAGTTCCAGCCTCAGCAAACTCAACATGTCCGAATTCCAGCTCACCTGTCTTCCCCCTTCAGCTGCTTACCCGCCATGGTTATCACTGACCTCACCCTCCTGCGTCAGCAACCAGGACATCATCCTACATTTCTCCTGTTTTCATCAATCATGGTCTCGGGGGTTTCCAACAGAGCTTCCCATCATCTTCACTCCCTTAATTCAAGCCTTCCTCATCCCTTGCCCAGACTAGCAGACAGCCTCTCACCTGCTGTCCCAGCCTACTTTACTCTCCAAATGCAGCTAGAGTTCTTTCTCTAAAAGGCAAACATTCTCAGGGTCCTTTGCTTCCAATCCTCCTTCAGCTTGCAGGATCAAGTTCAAACCCTGCAGGTGGCCTCCTGGGCCTTCAAGACCAGGCCCCATCTGCCTGCTGCTAGTCATCTTTCTCTCCCTTTCACCTTTACCCATTTCCTCCACCCTAGCTCCAGCACTTGCTTCAGCCAGGCTGAATGACTGACCAAAGATGTCTGTTCAAAAGTATGCTGGCTTATGTCTCAGGGCCTTTCCCTCCTGCCTCCTCGGTCCCCAGATTACAGAGTACTGATTCTCTGCTCTGTGAAGGCTTCTCCCTCCTTCCTAGAGGACGACCCTCTCCTTTGCTTTTTTTTTTTTTTTTTTGAGTTGGAGTCTCATTCTGTCACCCAGACTGGAGTGCAGTGGCCGCTCCCGGCCACCACAGCCTCGACCCGCTGGGCTCCGGCTATCCTTCCGCCTCAGCCTTCCGAGTAGCCGGAATTACAGGCATGCGCTACCACGCCCAGCTGATTTTTTGATTTATTGTAGAGATGAGGTCTTGCTGCCCAGGCGGGTCTCGAACCCGCGGGCTCAGGCAATCCACTCACCTCAGCCTCCGGGATTACAGGCTGAGCCACCGAGCCCGGCTCCTTTGCTTCTTTACTCTTCCTTCCATCCAACCTCTGCCATAGTTCTACCGCACAGACTGGCTTTTTTTGAGTCGGGGTCTTACTCTGTTGTACAACCACAGCTCACGGCAGCTATGGTCTCCTAGGCTCAGACAATCCTTCTGTCTCAGCCTCAAAGTAACTGGGACTATAGGCACACACCACTATGCCCGGCTAATTCTTTTCCTTTTTCAGAGAGACGAGGTCTCGCCAAGTTGTCCAGGTTGGTCTAGAACCCCTGGGCTCGGGTAATCCTCCTGCCTCTGTCTCCCAAAGCGTTGGGATTACAGACGTGAGTCACCGTGCCTGGCGATTGATATGTTTTATATTCACTGGGAAAGAGAGTTAAGTAGAAAAGAGTTTTAGCACAAAACCTTGAGAGTCTCATTTTAAGGCTGCCTCAAATGTACTCAAGTCGGCAATTAAGCTCAAAAACCAGACAGAAAATGATAATTTTGTCGGTCTGACACAGGCTTTCATTACCACTGCCCCATTTGCATGAAAGTTTGATGACAACATCCTGCTTACCAGATTTTCTTCTCAGTCGATGTGGAGCAGAACCTTCTTTAGAGCCAGAAAGTGCTTTCGTCTCTCCCTCTGGACTGTAGCAGAAGCCTGGATGGTCTGCAAAGACACCATGGGCAACAAGAGTGAGGCATTCTGGTACTGCTCAGAAAACGGTTAGGATGAGCTCCGATTTCTCTTTTATCTTATTCATTTAATTATTTGAGTTGGAGTCTTACTCTGTCCCCCAGGCTGGAGTGCAGTGGCACGCTCATGGCCGCTACAGCCTTGACCCACTGGGCTCAGGCAATCCTTCCGCCTCAGCCTTCCAAGTAGCTAGAACCACAGGTGTGCGCCACCACACCTGACTAATTTTTTGGTTTATTGTAGAGACAAGGTCTTGCTGAATTGCCCAAGCTGGTCTTGAACCTGTGGGCTCAGGCAATGCTCTCACTCCCACCTCCTAAAGTGCTGAGATGACAGGTGTGAGCCACCGTGCCTGGCTCTTATTTTATTTTATATGTATTTATTTTGCGGGTCTCACTCTGCTGCCCTGGCTGGAATACAACGGCAGGATCACAGCTCACTGCAGCCTCGCCCTCCCGGGCTCAGATCCTTTTGTCTCCTTTTGCCTTTTGATCCTTTTGCCTCAGCTTCTTGAGTAGTTAAGACCACAGGCTGGCTAATTTATTTATTTATTTATTTTGTAAAATGGAATTCTTGCTTTGTGGCCCAGGCTGGTCTTGAACTTCTGGGTTCAACAATCCTCCTGCCTTGGCCTTCCAAAGTGCTAGGATTACTGTGCCTGGCCAAGTAGCTTAGATTTCACTTCTTTTTTTTTTTGAGTCGAAGTCTCATTCTACTGCCCAGGTTGGAGCGCAGGGACATGCTCATGGTCACTGCAGCCTTGACCTGCTGGGCTCAGGCGATCCTTCTGCCTCAGTCTTCCAAGTAGCTGGAACTACAGGTGCGTGCTGCCACACTCGGCTTATTTATTTATTTATTTATTTATTTGAGAGATAAGGTCTCACTAAGTTGCCCAGGCTGGTCTTGAACCCCTGAGCTCGGGCAATCCTCTTGCCTCAGCCTCCCAAAGTGCTGGGATTACAAACTTGAGCCACCGCGCCTGGCTAGTAGCTTAGATTTCTATGGACTTATTCTTTTTCACCAGACACGGATAATCAGACATGGATACAGTTCCCTTCTCATAACTGGTATTGAGTATGTATCTTGAGGCTTTTTTTTCCTATGGGAACTTGCGCCCCCCGCTTCCCCCACCTCCAGCCTTTCTTTCTCCCTCCTTAGGGAAAAAAGCTATCAATCACCTTTAGCCTTCCTAGAAAGTGAATTGCCTTTGTGCCCTTGGGACAGCTGGGCTCTGGAGCAGTGACCCTTAATATTTTCGAAGGTTGAGCACAGTGGCTCACCCCTGTCATCCCAGTACTTTGGGAGGCCAAGGCGAGAGGACTGCTTGAACCCAGAGGTTTGAGACCAGCTTGGGCAACTTGGCAATACCTTGTCTCTACAGTAAATCACAAAATTAACTGGCCGCGGTGGCTCATGCCTGTGGTTCCAGCTACTTGAGAGGCTGAGGCAGAGAGATCGCCTGAAGCCAGCAAGTTGAGGCTGTGGTGGCAGTGAGCATGCCACTGCCCTCTAGCCTGGCTAACAACATGAGACTCTGACTCAAAAAAAAAAAAAAAAAATTTCATTTGTGTTTGTGTCTCTCCACCCTATATAAAGGGTACAGAGACTTTAGGGAGAGCTTTATGATTGTTATTATTTTTTTAGTGACAGGCTCTTGCTCTGTGCAGTGGCATGATCATAGCTCACTGCAGCCTCAAACTCCTGAGTACAAGCGATCCTCCTGCCTCAGCCTCCCAAGTAGTGTATAGAGACAGGCCTCGCTATATATCTCAGGCTGGTCTGGAACTCCTGGCCTCAAAAGATCCTTCTGCCTCAGCCTCTCAAAGCGCTGGAATTACAGGCATGTGCCACTGCGCCTGGCTCATGGACTTTTTTTTTTTTTTGGATATGAGATACAATTCAGGATTAGGTATACAGTGGTCATTGTACTGCTCATAGATTTTTTATTAAGAAACTCTGGTCAGGCCGGTGCGGTGGCTCATGTCTATAATCCCAGGCCTTTTGGAGGCCAAAGTGAGAGAATTGCCTGAGCCCAGGGGTTTGAGACCTGCCTAGGCAACTTGGTGAGTCCTCATCTGCACAATAAATCAAAAAAATTAGGTGGGCATGATGTTGCATGCCTGCATTTCAGCTACTTGGAAGACTGAGGAGGAAGGATCATCTGAGCCTAGCACGTGGAGGCTGCAGTGATGGTGAGCGCGCCACTGCACTCCAGCCTGGGTGACAGAATGAGACTCCAACTCAAACAAACAAACAAACAAACAAAAACTCTGGTCTAATTATAAGGTATTGCAGCATTCAATGATCAGACACATTCAGGACACAGCTACAAACCAGTGTTCCTCAGTTTTAAGACGAAGGCTTTTCAAGGGTGTCTTCAGTTCAGAGAGAGTTCTGAGTTTCAAAAAAACCACAGACACTTCTTCAATGTCAGCAGAAAGTTGCATCATGAGGTTGGTCTACCCTACACACACTCAGCCAAGTTCAAACTCAGGGCTGGGCAAACAAGGCTATTGCCTCAGGCTGGGCCGCAGGCATGTGGAGCCCACTAGTGGCTTGAAATAATCCTGGGACTTGTAGAATTCTGCTTTCTGAGTGCTCGTCCAGAGCCTGGAAATAAGTAAATCCAAATCAAAGTGGCGGTTCAGAGACCTCAGCCCTGCACTCTGGTGGGACATCTCCCGTCATTTCTGCTGGATACCAGATGGATTCTACTTTGCTGATATTTCTGTATCGTCGGAGAAGTAACACATGGAGGGCTGTAGGGAAGGGAATCGGTGTTTGCACTTGATGAAAGATTCCTCAAAAGTAAGGTATTTTAAAAGATTTAGGCAAAAGTAGATGTGTTTTGAGTACAAGTTTCTGGCAGACCTGGTTATGATTGTCTAAAGCTACTGTTTTCTCTTGATCTGAGAAATAACACTGACATGAGAAGCACTGTTGGATATGTCTATCTAGATCAGGAAGGACCTGATCTGTCGGTTCTCTGCCTGCTTTCTGAAGCCTAGAAACGCACTCCTATGTATGGGATGGTTGCGATTTTTGAATCTTTTGCATCAGGAACACCGATAACTATCAAGTGATTGGGATTCATGCAGATAATCAACGTGGAATCTTTAGGAGACAGGATGAAGCAGGAAGGACATTGTCAAACCTTGTTTTTTTGGTTTTTGTTTTTTTTGAGTTGGAGTCTCACTCTGTCACTCGGGCTGGAGTGCAGTGGCACGCTCATGGTCACCACAGCCTCGATCTGCTGGGCTCAGGTGATCCTTCCGCCTCGCTTTTACAGGTAGCTGGAACCACAGGCATGCCTGGTTAATTTCTTTTTCTTTTTTTAAATTTATTGTAGTGATGAGATCTTGCCATATTGCTCAGTCTGATTTCGAACCCCTGAGCTCAGGCAATCCTCTTACCCAGGCCTCCCAAGGCACTGGGATGACAGGTGTGAGCTGCTGCACCTGGCCAGGCCTTAGCTTTTGGTGGAGGTGGGGAAAGAGCTGGCCCTGGAGTCATATATGACATTGTCAGTTGATGCAGAAACCTAGACACGGAGATGGTGGCCAGCTCTCAAGTGACACACAGATAAGCCAGCCAGAATAAATGCAGACACAAGGCAATATGCTAAGAAGGGATTATATTGTCTGCCCTGTTTGTAAGTGAACAGAGATGACATTCCTTATAATTGACATTTTCATGCACATTAAGGTAGGAAATGTGATAGATACAAATAGACAATGACATTTCAAATTGTGTCAAGGAAACAAAACTTACGAATGGCATCCATTTCAAGGATTGCTTGCTTGGCCTGAAAAAGAGAAAGTAGAGCTATTATGCAATTGTTTGTTTTTTCCCTTCTTCTTTAAACTCCAAATCTTAATTTTTTTCTTTTTCTTCTTTTTTTAGGAGACTGAGGTCAGTCTCTTGCTCAGGCTGGTCTTGAACTCCTGGCCTCAAGCCATCCTCCTGCCTCTGCCTCCAAAAGCTCTGGGATGACTGGCAGGAGCTGCAACCTGTGACCTAAATTCCAAATCCCATCACGGATCTCATTCACCGGAATCACTGGAATTTTAAAAGCTTTTAAAAACCTCACGATTTCTGACCATTGCATTGTTAAACTCTAGGGCATCCACTTGGCTCTTTGAGCTATGGCCGCCAGGTTTCCTGGTTTTGGCCCTCTCCTCTACCTTGGGGAGGTGAATCTTCTCTTTCTCTCTCTCTCTAATTTGCTTTCTCAATAAACTATGTTTTCTTTTTTTTTTTTTTTTTTTTGAGTTGGAGTCTCACTCAGTCGCCCAGACTGGAGTGCAGTGGCTGCTCCCAGCCACCGCAGCCTCGACCTGCTGGGCTCCAGCGATCCTTCCACCTCAGCCTTCCAAGTCGCTGGAACTACAGGTGTGCTACCACGCCTGGCTAATTTTTTGATTTATTGTAGAGATGAGGTCACACCATGTTGCCCAGGCGGGTCTCAAACTCGCGGGCTCAGGCAATCCACTCACCTCAGTCTCCCAAGACGCGGGATTACAGGCTGAGCCACTGAGCCTGGCTTAAACTATATTTTCTAATCCGAAAAGTAAGAAATGATCTCACACATAGTTCAGGAGAGATTCAGTCAGATGAGCACCATCATACGGCATTAGATGCTATACAACTGATGACCAGAGCTAAGACTGTACTCCCCGACCCTGCAACATGGGAGCCTCTGATCATCAGCACCCATTAGACAGTTTATCAAAACATGAAGATCCCTGGGCTGGGCACGGTGTCATTCTAGGACTTTGGGAGGCTGAGGTGAGAGGATTGCCTGAGTCCAGGAGTTTGAGGCAGGCCTGGGAAACTTGGTGAGACCTCGTCTTTACAATAAATCGAAAAAATTAGCTGCACGTGGTGGTGTGTGCCTGAAGTCTCAGTTATTTGGGAGGCTGAGATGGAAGGAGTGTCTGAACCCTGCAGACTGAGGCTGTGGTAGCCGCATGTGTGGCACTGCACTCCAGCCTGGGCAGCAGAGTGAGACTCCAACTCAAAAAAAAAAAAGAACAAGATTTGAAGGTCTTATAACTGTTTTGAGTTCATTGCAAAATGGCTGCCGGAAGTTTCCCAGAGCCGCCTTCCTTCTGCTGAAAGCTCTGGGATCGTCATCAGCTGACTTTCCTTATTCCCCTGAACCCCCACACCTCCCATCTCTTTTGTGAGTCCCAGATTCTCTGGAGGGGTAGGATGTACACCCGTGTGGAGGAAGGGCCCTGAAGGACAAGGTCTGTGAACCCAGCGTGCGTCCTTACCCAGGCGGGTGCTCTCCCATCTCCTTAACTGTGAGATGGGATCATAGGACCCGCCCTCCAGAGCTGTGATTAGGATCCAATGACAAGCTCAACCAGTGAGTCCTCACCCTCCCAGGGGACTGTGCCTGATAAACCTTGACTTTTCTTTCTCTACATACATACTTCTTCCCATCCCAATACCCACCTCCTGAAGTTTAGTGCATGGGTTTCCCCCCACCTCTTAAATCAGGGTCTTATTCTTGCCCAGGTTGGAGTGACATGATCATGGCTCACTGCGGCCTCGACATCCTAGGCTCTGGCAATCCTTCCATCTCAGCTTCCTGAGTAGCTGGGACTACAGGCAGGCACCACCACAGCCAGCTAATTTTTGTATTTTTTTGTAGAGAGATGGTCTCTCTATGTTGCCCAGTCTGGTCTCCAACTCCTGGGCTCAAGGGATTCTCCTCCTTCCTTAGCCTCCCAAAGTGCTGGGATTACAAGCGTGAGCCACTGCACTGGCCCAGGACTACTTTTTGTTGCTGTTATTGTGGCCAAGTTATGGAAAAATAAGTTAATTGTTCCTGGTATGAATCATTTTGCCTGAAGATTAGAAGATAAAAAATTAGTTTAAGTAGCCTTTTTTTTCCTTTTTTTGGTGCCATGACTCGGCTATGAACCTTAAGTAGCCTTTCTTGCCTCATTAATGTCACTTTCTGTTTTTGAGTTGAAGTGACAAAACTCACAGCCACCGTAGCCTTGACCTGCTGGGCTCAGGTGAACCTTCCCCCTCAGCCTTCCAAGTAGCTAGAACCACAGGCGTGTGCCACTATGCCCAGTTAATTTTTTTATTATTGTAGAGATGAGGTCTCGCCAAGTTGCCCTGGCTGGTTTTGAACCCCTGAGCTCAGGCTGTCCTCGCGCCTCTGTCTCCTAAAGCGCTGGGATTACAGGCGTGAGCCACTGCGCCCGGCCTAATGTCACTTTCATTTTTCAATAGTGTAGCTTAACCTACAAATGCTACTAAAAATAACTTTAAAAATAATTTTACTTACATTTTGCTATAATCTGTGATACCACAGCAAAAAATATTTAGTCTAAGTGGCAATCATATTTAGTTAAAGGGGCGGGGGAGGTCTCAACACAGTCACCTTAATTTTGAGAAAACAGGCAGCGGCTCAGGCCTATAAACCCAGCAGTTTGGGAGGCCAAAGCGGGAGGATCGCTTGAGCCCAGGAGTTAAGACCAGCCTGGGCAACACAGAGAAAATTTACCTCTACAAAAAAAAAATCAAAAAAGTTGCCAGTCATGGTGGCACATGCCTGTAGTCCCAGCTACTTAGAAAGCTGAAGCCAGGGATATTGAGGCTGTAATGAGCTGTGATTGTGCCACTGCATTCCAACCTGGGCAACAGAATGACCATGATTCAAAAAAGAAAAAAAAGCCTTAAAATATATTTTTTAAGAAAATAAATGCTCAGATTTTTGTAACAATGATCTTTCTATTACACGTGCAGAGCTTGAGATCATTACTGTAGTTGGAATTAATTTCAATCACAAATGTTAGCTCAACTTCTGGGAGCATTAACAGAACCATGTTAATATATAAAATGCAAAAGTACCTTCCCCTTTATTCTCAATTAGCTTGGACAAGCATTCAGTTTTATACCATATATGTGAACAGGCAGTATGGCTGTTTCCAAGAAATTCCCCGATATCTGTAAACTCGACTTCAACAACTCAGGAATTTTTCCCTGTCTTGACATTTAATTTTTAAAAATGTATTGCTCCCATATGTCCACTAGGTGTCAGCCAAGGACTATCGTGGAATTACAGGACTGAGATGGGAGAAAATAATGTACCTTCTACAGCTGAACTGATATTATTAGACTGGTGATATTCAAAATTTTTTGATATTCAAAATTTCCTATTATGCCTTTATTTTATCCCATAGGAATAACTGTATCTTGAAAATCTTAAGAAAATAATTTAAGAAATAGTCTTCATGAAAGATGTAAACATTTCAAACTAAAAAATAATCCTTGCTGGATGTGGTGGTTCATGCCTGTAATCTCAGCATTTTGGGAGGTGGTGGGGGAGAGGATTGCCTGAACTCATGGTTCGAGACCAGCCTGGGCAACATGGTGAGACCTTGTCTCTATAATAAATCAAAAAATGAGCCAGATGTGGTGGTGTGCATCTGTGGTTCCAGCTACTTGGAAGGCTGAGGCGGAAGGATCACCTGAGCCCAGCAGGTTGAGGCTGTGGTTGCCATGAGCATGCCACTGCATGCCAGCCTGGGCAACAGAGTGAGACTCCTACTAAAACAAAAAACAACAAGACAACAAAAAACAAAAACAAAACCCCCAGAAGAATAGAAACTACTTAGTACAGTGTGTATGTGCTCAATAAATTGTAGCTGGAAAAAAATCAGTTTTAGATTCTAGAAGGATTGACACCTTAGCCAAAAGCACAGTTCTTAATGACTCCATTTATGACCACTTGAATATTTAAAGGGAAAGCTGCCTGAAACACACGCCCATCGTGTGGAGGGAGGATGGGTGTGTACCCTGTCTCCTTGTCATGGTCTAGAGAGTTTTTCTTTCAGAATCGCTTTGGCAGTTCTGATGTTCCCAGGAGACGGGTAAACAACAGGTGGGGCATGTCAGAGACACCCTGCCCATGTTCAGAAGGGCATTCGGAGGCACAAGGCCAGCAACCAATGACTAACTGCAGGACACGTTGGTGCCTCTCGCATGGGCTCCCTGGAATCTCATCCGCCCTGGTAAGGTGAAACTCACGCTACGTTGAAGTACACACCTGTGCTCATTCATTTCCCCAGGATGAAATCATTGCTGGCAGCCCTGAGAACAAGCCTCAGATGCTCTTCAAAACATGCAGGGGGCAAGACAGACTCTTTTCTCAGAGATCTCAGCCCTCCAGTTTTATACCCAGTTCTACACTCATGGCCATCATTCCTTTTTCTATTCCACCTCATCCCTCCCGGCTCAACTTGGACCATCTCGACATTCATGAGGGTGATCCACTCACTACTCTCATCCTGGTTCATTGCCCACTTTCTGTCTCTTTCTCTTTTGAGTCAGAGCCTCAATCTGTCACCCAGGCTGGAGTGCAGTGGCATGCTCATGGCCACTGCGGTCTCGACCTGCTGGGCTCCTGCAATCCTCCCGCCTCAGCCTTCCAAGTACCTGGAACTACAGGCATGAGCTGCCTCGCCCGGCTAATTTTTCTCATTTATTGTAGAGACCAGGTCTCACCAAGTTGCCCAGGCTGGTCTCGAACCCTGAGCTCAGGCAATCCTCTCACTCCACCTCCCAAAGTGCCGGGATTACAGATGTGAGCCACTGTGTCAGGCTTACTTTCTCTCTCTCTCTCTGTTTTTTTTGAGTTGCTCAGCCTGGAGTACAGTGGCATGATTACAGCCTTGACCTTCAGGGCTCACACGATCCTCCAGCCTCAGCCTCCCAAGGAGTAGCTGGGACAACAGGTGTGTGCCACCACACCTGGCTAATTTTTTGATTTTTTATAGAGATGAGGTCTCCATATGTTGCTTGGGCTGGGTTCATGCGATCCTCCTACCTTGTCCTCCCAAAGTGCTGGGATTAGGGGCATGAACCCCCACTCCCAGCCTTGACGACTTTATCTCTGAAGACCTTTTCTTCCACTCCTGAAGAGCAACATGGAATCGAAGCCACCCTAGAACCTGATCAGACCCGGAACCGCCCCAACTCTGGGGCAGGACTCCAAACGTTCCTTCTCTAGCCACAGATGTCTGTAGGTCCATCCCTCCAACCTGAATTCTTGTGGAGCCAGTTCCGACCACATCAGCCATCCTTCACCCATGCCTCTGTCCCAGCCGGTTTTCCACTCGGCATGGAATTCACACTCAATTCCTGCAACGCACGTTCCTTGGCACCCCTGCCCAGGCCCTGGGAACCCTCCCCTCACCAGCTCTGCCATTCATTTCCCAAGACAGAGGAACCCCTATACCCCACGGTGTCTCACCTGTAGTTTCCCAATTGAACTGACACCATCACTCAGATTCATGGTGGCCCATTTTCACTGGCTCTGGGATGCCTTTCACACATTATTTTGGTCATCTCGGTGATAAGTCCATTTTCCCGAGCAACTGTTCTGGGCTTTTCCACCTTCCCTCAGGTCCCCGCGCCTCATCTCTGCTTCACTCTCTCGGTGGTGACTTCTTCCTCCACACCACAGAAGTCAAACCCTTCATCTTCCCTCAAGCCCACCTCAAAGTTCCTCTGTCTTCTCTCATTTTTCTTATCCCCTGGCTCGGATAAGATATTTCCAACCCTGTCCAAGACTAGCCCTTAATCCTGTGCTTTCTGATCCTACGCCAACACGTTTTTTTCCCTGAGTTGGGGCCTCGCTCTGTCATCCTGGCTGGAATTCAGTGGCACAATCACGGCTCACCACAGCCTCGACCTTCTGGGCTCAGGAGATCCTTCTACCTCAGCCTCTCAAATAGCTGGAACTATAGGAGCACACCACCAAGCTTGGCTAATTTTGATTTTTGTAGAGACAAGGTCTCGCTATGTTGTCCAGGCTGGTCTCAAACTTCTGGGCTCAGGCAATCCTTTCACCTTGGCCTCCCAAAGGGCTGAAATTACAGGCAAGAGCCACCAAGCCCGCATTCCATGGTTACTATCTCCTCTCCTTCTCCTGCCCTGCAGCCAACTATTGGGATCAGTGTTCTGCACCCAGACAAAAGTCTTGCTTTGATCTTACCTCTCCCCAAACTACTGTCTTTTTTCTTTTCTGACCTTCATTACAAAACAAAAAAAATCTTCCCCCAGTCTGCTCCTTCGAGTTCCCCTTTTCTCTTCAACCCACTGTGACCTGTCCCTTACCTCTTAGTTGCCATATCCAAAATCCTTTTCTGGTTGAACCTTTTTTGACCTCTGCAGTCTTTGAGACTGTCTCTTCATTCCCTGCCTGAGATCTGCTCCTTCCTTCATGACACAATACCCTTCTCCTCCCAGGTGGGCTCCAGGTTCCTCACTCCCTCCAGATCGCCGAGACGTAGGGCTCTCAAGGGTTCTGGCTCTACCTCACACATTCCTGTGGGCCACCATGTCAAATCTCAGGGCTTCGCTGCCTGCCTCCGGCAAGAAAGTCCCCTGCTCCGTGGCTCTGACCCCCGAATTCCCACCCTTGGCTGGCCCTGCCCAGCCTGCGTGACAGTGCCAGTGAGTGGCTGGCTCCCTCTGACAGGTTCCTCCTTGCTTCCCACCTGCCTTGGAACTCACGAGGCCGTGTTCTCCGTCCCATTCCTAACTCAGCCTGGAGTCCCAATGGACAGAATTCCATTCCTGTTGCCCCGGTGGCGTGCTCTGTGCCCGCTCCTGTGGCCCTGTGGCCCCGAGACCCATGTCAGTGTGCCTCAGCTCCTCCCCAGGCTACTGTGGCAGACTCCTGATTCTTTCCCTGCCTCTGACCTCACCCTTGCCACTGATTTATCACAGGGTCCCCAAAGAGACAGTCTCGGAACACAGGGCAGATTGTGCTATCAGCCCTTCCTCCAAAACCTCTGGTTGGTTTTTTTTTCACATTTCAACAACTTTTTTTGTTTTGAGCAGGAGTCTCACTCTGTCACTCAGACTGGAGTGCAGTGGCACGCTCCCGGCCACCGCAGCCTCGACCTGCTGGGCTCTGCGATCCTTCCACCTCAGCCTTCCAAGTAGCCAGAACCACAGGCATGCGCTACCACACCCGGTTAATTTTTGATTTATTGTAGAGACGAGGTCTCGCCAAGTTGCCCAGGCGGGTCTTGAACCTGCGGGCTCAGGCAATCCACTCGCTTCGGCCTCCCAGCCGGGATGACAGGCTGAGCCACTGAGCCTGGCCTCAACAACTTTTATATATGTATATATGTATATATGTATGTATGTATGTATGTATGTATGTATGTATGTATTTTTGAGTTAGAGTCTCTCTCTGTCGCCCAGGCTGGAATGCAGTGGCACACTCACGGCCACCACAGCCTCAATTTGCTGGGCTTAGGTGATCCTATTGCCTCAGCCTTCCAAGTAGCTGGAACCACAGGCGTGCGTCACCACCCCTGGCTAATTTTTTGATTTACTGTAGAGCTGAGGTCTCGCCAAGTTGTCCAGACTGGTCTTGAACCCCGGGGCTCAGGTAATTCTCTTGCCTTCACCTCCAAAAGTGCTGGGATTACAGGCATGAGTCACCATGCCTGGTCAACTTTTATTTATTTTCTTGTCTCACTAAGAAGCTTGAATTCAAATCAATGAATTTTAGAGGACTAGTATTATAGTGACCACATGCTCTGCCCATGCAGTTAAATTACTCTTCAGTTTAAAAAACAACTAAAATCCCTCCATCTTTTTGCAGGTAATGTTAAATGACTTCTAAATAACTCATTGGGAGACCTTGTCTCAAAAAATAAATAACTCATTGGTATAAAAAGAAATCAAAATGGAAATTTAAAATACACCTAAAAAATACTGGAAATAATGCACATCAAAATTTTGGAGTATAGTTAAAATGGCACTTGAAAATGACTCCATAGACTTAAATGCTGACATTTGAAAAGAAAAGTTGGGCACTGTGGTTCTTGCCTATAATCCCAGCACTTTGGGAGGCAGAGGCGAGAGAATCACCTGAGTCCAGGATTTCAAGATCAGCCTGGGCAACTTGGCGAGTCAGCTTTTCTACAATAAATCAAAAACTTAGGCTGAGCGCTATGGCTCAAGCCTGTAATCCCAACACTTTGGGAGGCCGAGGCAAGAGGATTGCCTGAGCTCAGGGATTTGAGACCAGCCCAGACAACTTGGCGAGACCTTGTCTCTACAATAAATCAAAAATTAGCGGCCGTGGTATCAAGCACCTGCAGTTCTGGCTACTTAGAAGGCTGAGGTGGGAGGATCGCCAGAGCCCAGCAGGTTGATGCTGGGGTGTCTGTGAACATGCCACACTGCACTCCAGCCTGGGCAACAGAGTGAGATTCCGAGTCAAAAAAGAAAAAAAAGGCTTAAAATTAATGAAGGAAGTGTCTAACATCAAAAGTTTGGAAAAGAAGTAGAACAAACCCAAAGAAAAGAGAAGGAAGAAAATATTAAAGACAGAATTAGTGAAACAGAAGTCATACAGTGTAGAAGATCAGTTTGGAGAACATCATCCTAAGTGAACTAACTCAGGAACAGAAAACCCAAACCCACATGTTGTCACTTACAAGTGGAAGTTCAACTAAGGATATGAAAAGGCAGATAGAATGGTATGATGGTATAATGCAGCAGTCCCTAACTTTTTTGGCATGAGGACGAGTTTCGTGAAAGACAATTTATCCCTAGTCTGGGGGGTGGGGCAGATGATTTCAGGATGATTCAAGTGCATAACATTTATTGTGCACTTTATTTCTATTTCTAGTACATTTTAACATATAATCAATATACAACTCCCATTAAAAAAAAAAAAAGAAGCGCAGATGGAAGTGGTAAATAAAGTAATGGGTGGACAACACACAGACTCAAATAAGGTCCGGATTCTGACTTAAAGCCTACCACCAGATGCAGCTGTACCATTGAAGCGCATCAACTCACTTGCCACTCACAGGTAGGGTTTTGATATGAGTCTGCGAGCAATTGATGCATTGTGGTCTCTGTGCAGTCAAACCTCACTGCTAATATTAATTTGTATTTGCAACCACTCTCCAGCACTGGCATCACTGCCCCAGCCCCATCATCAGGCACGAGATTCTTGTAAGGAGCGTACGTCCTAGATCCCACGCACGCCAAGTTCACAACAGGAGGGTTCCCACTCCTATGAGAATCTAATGCTGCAGAGGATCTGACAGAAGGCGGAACTCAGGTGGTGATGCAAGTGATGGAGAGTGGCTGGAAATACAGACGAAGCTTTGCTGACTTGCCGGTCACTCACAGCCTGCTGTGTGGCCTGGTTCTTAACCTTCCACGGAGCAGAACTGGTCAGGGGCTGAGAACCCCTGGTATAACGGACAATGGAGACTCAGAAGGGGGAGGCAGGAAGGGAAAGAAGAACAAAAAGTCACCTACTGGGAACAGTATGCACAGATGGGGGTGATGAGTCCACTTAAAGCCCAGACTTCTTGGCCACTATACAATGCAACCACGTAACCCAAACTATTTGTACCCCCTAATGCTGTCAAAATGAAGAAAAAAATAAAACAAAATACCTATCTCATAAAAAGAGTAAGGTTATAGTTTATTTATTTTTATTTTTTGATTCAAAGTCTCACTCTGTTGCCCGGGTTACTGCAGCCTTGACCCACTGGGCTTAGGCGATCCTTCTGCCTCAGGCTTCCGGGTCGCTGGAAAAACAGGTATGTGCCACCATTCCTGGCTAATTTTTTGATTTATTGTAGACACAAGGTTTTGCCAAGTTGCCCAGGCTGGTCTCAAATCCCTGGACTCAGGCAGTCCTCTCCCCTCTGCCTCCCAAAGTGCTGGGATTTCAGGCATGAGTGAACCACCATGCCCAGTTAGATTTTAAAAATTGACAATTTCCAGTGATACTTTTCACTCTGAGTTGAACATGTGAAGATCCACCACAAGGTCACCAGTGCAGACACAGAAATACAATCTATTGGATAGGAAGAATGATTTGAATTTTTTCTTTTACAAGTTTTACATTTAGTTTTCAATCTGCATAGACAAAAACTACTTTTTTGCCATACATTCCTATGAATGTTGAAAAATTCAAAGAGTTGTCCACTGATCCACCATCACAGTCAAGTTACAGAACTCGTCAACCCTTCTCAAAACTGCTTTTCCGCCTTCAAGTCACCCACTAACCCCCACCCTGAGCCCCTGGCAGCCACAAAATCTGTTCTCTTCCCCTCAAGTTCTGCCTAAACCTGCAGTTGTCTCCTAACGCCACCACAGTCCAGACCTCTCGGCTTGTGTGCCCACTGCCCTCTGGGGCCGCCTGCCTGTCTCTCCCTCCTACCTGCCTCCTACCAGCCTTCCCCACCCTGCTCCTGATAACCCAGACCTCCCAC
>NW_007259899.1:644177-665055 GCF_000164805.1 Carlito syrichta
TTTCCCCCCCCCCCCCCCCCCCCCGGCTTAATAAAACAATTCCTCATCCTTCAAGACTGAGGTCAAAGGCATTTTCTTTCTTTCCCCCACTCAGCTGAACACCTGGCTTATAATTCTGGTATTTCCTCACAGTTAGCAAACAGTGGACAGTTTACACGGCTCACTCCCTCATCTATAAATTCCAGAGTCTGTGTCTTTTTTCCTTAGCAATCCCATGAAACCTGAGACAGCTTTATTCACAGTAGGTGCTTAGTGTATCTTTGAATAATTCTCATAACTCTATTTTCTTTTTTATTTTTTTGAGTCGGGGTTTCACTCTGTCACCCAGGTTGGAGTACAGTGGCACGATCATGGCTCACCGCAGCCTCAATTTTCTGGGCTCAGGTACTCTTCCCGCTTCAGTCTCCCAAGTAGCTGACACTACAAGTGTGCACCACCACACATGTCTCATCTTTTGATTTTTTTTTTTTGTACAGACGAGGTCTCATGATGTTGCCCAGGCTGGTCTTGAACTCCCAGGCTCAAGCAATCCTCCTGCCTTAGCCTTGCAAAGTGCTGGGATTATAGGTGAGCCATCAGACGTGCCTTCGTAACTCCATTTTCTATTAGTTCTCTGAAAGTTCTCTTACGATCTTTATTTTTTTCTTCTATCAAGCCCCAAATGAGAAAACAATAGCAAGAACAACACTTCCACAGAGTCTGCCATCCATGTGAATCTTTTCAATATAAATGGCCAATTCAATTGAGTGCTACAGAGCCTATCTCTCATTTTCTTTCTTTCCTTATTATTTAAACAAATTATTTTATTTCAATAGCTTTAGGGGTACAAGTGGCTCTTGGTTACATGGGTGAGTTGTACAGTGGGCTCTTAGTATACCGGCCACCTGAATAGTGTACACTGTACCTGACAGGTAATTTCTCATCCCTCACCCCTCCACCTTGAGTCTCCAGGGTCCACCATACCCCTCTGTATGCCTTTGTGGACCAACAGCTTAGTTTCCACTTTTCTTTCTTTTTGGAGTCAGAGTCTCACTCTGTGGCCGAGGCCAGAATGCAGTTGCATGATCACAGCTCACCACATCCTCAACCTCCTGGGCTCAGGCAATCCTTCTGCCTCAGCCTCCTGTGTAGCTGGGACTACAGGCACATACCACCACACCTGGCTTATTTTTCTGATTATTCTGTAGAGACAAGGTCTATGTTACCCAGGCTGATCTCGAACTCCTGGGCTCAAGCAATCCTTCCAACTCAACTTCCCAAACTGCTGGGATTATAGGCATGAGTTACTGCGCCTGAACAGAAAGTGCTTCCTTTCTTTATTTTGAAGCTGAATGTCTATTCCTTTTTTTTTTTTTTTTTGAGTAGAATTCTCACTCTGTTGCCCAGGCTGGAGTATAGTGGCGTGCTGCTCACAGCCACCGTGCAGTCTTAACCTGCTGGGCTCAGACAATCCTTCTGTCTCAGCCTTTCAAGTAGCTGGAACCACAGGTGCACACCACCATGCCCAGCTAATTTTTTGATTTATTGTAGAGATGAGTTCTCATCAAGTTGCCCAGACTGGTCTCAAACCCCTAGGCTCAGGCTCTTGCCTCCGCCTCCCAAAGTGCTGGGATTACAGGTGTGAGCCACTGTGCCTGGCCAGAATGTCTATTCCTATCAGGATGCCTCACTAGGTTTCAGCTGACTTCCGTTTGTGTGTTGTCGGACTGTCTACTGACAGTCTTACCTTAGCTGGAATCTTCGCCACGTGGTTTTCTAGGATCAGCCTCTTCAGGTGCAAAATCCAGAGGCGTTTGTCTTGCTGGGACTTGGCCTGCCAAGAGTGATTGGGACAGTCAGAGAACCACCTGTCCATCACTCCCATGATCCTCTGCTAAGATGGGGAATGGCATCGTGAGCCAGAAAGCTTGGAGAGGCCACCTGGCATGTGGTACTCATCACCCACACATGGGCCCTGGGGTGGAGGAGAGGGCAGCGCTCTACCTGGACTGTATGTTGCAGCTTGGGGTTCTTGTAGTGGAAGACGCTGAAGCTGAGCGGCTCCTTCGGAATCACTTCCACCAGCATGAGGTTGCCACACTGGAGAAGGAAGAGTACACAGGGTGAGGCATGTGTGGGGGACAAGGGAGAGGCCACCTGCGTTCTTGCCCGTGGTCGGTGGCACGCACACCTACCAGAATGTGAGCTTTGTACGTGAACGTGTCATCTCTCTTCTTTGTGATGAGAAGCAGCTTGTCGAAGAGGAAGAGGGTTCGCTCATTCTTGGCCCGCTGGATGCGGAAGGTTCCCTCCAGCACCAGTTCCCCGTAGCTGGTCAGGTCTGGCCCCTTCCAGTTAGTGAGCAAACTCTGGATCTCCTGGGAAAGCGAAGGAGCCAGGCATTATGCAGGAGGCAGGAAGTGGAGTGTCAATGGCCAGGGCCCATCTGTTGAGGCTCAAGGTCCACCACAGGGGCTAGGTGGGATCTGATGGTGTTTAATGATCAGGGACATAAATCTGTGTTTTGGGGTGGTGCCCCTTAAGGGTTAACAGAAATTAATTTAAAAAAAAAATTTAATTTTAGTCTGGGCATGGTGGCTCATGCCTATAATCCCAGCACTTGGGGAGGCCGAGGTGAGAGGATGGCCTGAGCCCAGGGGTTGCAGACCAGCCTGGGCAACTTGGTAAGACCTCATCTCTACAGTAAATAAAAAAATTAGCTGGGCATGGTGGCATGTGGCTGTAGTTCCAACTACTTGGAAGACTGAGGCAGACGGATCACCTGAGCCCAGCAGGTTGAGGCTGTGGTGGCCGTGAGCGTGCCACTGTACTCCAGCCTGGGTGACAGAGTGAGACTACAACTAAAAAAAATTTTTTTTTTAATTTTAATTTTTGTAGAGGCAGGGTCTTGCTATGTTGCCCAGGTTGGTTTTGAACTCTTGGGTGGTTTTTTTTTGTTTTTTGTTTTTGAGTTGGCATCTCACTCTATTGCCCAGGCTGGAGTGCAATGGCATGATCATGTCTACTGCAGGCTTGATCTCTTGGGTTCAGGCTGCCTGGCACGTGGCAGCTTTAATCTCAGCTTTAATCTTGTGAGTAACTGGGACTACAGGTATGTGCCACCATGCCTGGCTAATTTTTTGATTTATTATAGAGATGAGGTCTTGTTATGTTGCTTAGGCTGGTGTTGAACTCCTGAGTTCAAGCAATCCTCTTGCCTTGGCCTCCCAAAGTGCTGGGATCACAGGTGTGAGCCACTGTGCCCGGCCATGTTTTATTTTTAATAGTGCAACTTTTGAGGTGCCCAGGACACACTGGCCCAGCATCTGTCAAAAGTTCCTAAGGATCTAGGGGTCAAAAGGTTGGTGCTAGACAGGACGTTAGCAAATGTTTCCTCTGACAGTCTTTAAAAGATGAGGAAACTAAAACGACATACTGAAGAGTCATATACCAAATGAAACTGCAAAGGAGCTAGTTTCAGCCTTTGTTCCCCTTACTCTGAGTCTCCTGCCTATGACCACAGACACACCATCCTATGATTTTGCAGAGACTAGTGAGAGAGAAATGAAGGCCTAAAAAGCCTTTACACAGTTTAGGGAAAGATGATTTCAACAAGAATTATTAATCTGTAATTTCTGTAATCAATATCAGGCCTTAGGAGACTCATTTTTTTTTTTTTTTTTTTTTTAAGTCAGAGTCTCATTCTGTCACCCAGGCTGGAATGCAGTAGCACACTCACAGCCATTGCAACCTCGACCTGCTGGGCTCAGGCAATCCTCCCACTTCAGCCTTCCAGGTAGCTGGAACTACAGGCACATGCCACCACACCTGGCTAATTTTTTGATTTATTGTAGAGAAGAGGTCTCACTAAGTTGCCTAGGCTGGTCTGAAACCAGCGGCCTCAGACAATCCTCTCATGTTGGCCTCCCAAAGTGCTGGGATTCATATTTTTAACTTGGGTCATAGAAGAGTCTATGAGCAAACCATTAACTTAAAAGTTACAGGTAACTTTTTCTTAAGTAGATATACTAAACAGGCATGTCCAACCTACGGCTCATAAGTCATATGTAGCCCGGGACAGCAAGTAATGTGGCCCCACAAAATCTTTTAACATCATGTGTTTTTTAGTGTTTATTTTCTGCATGATCCCATGAGTAGCATCATTTTTTGAAGTTCACAATCAGGCCTTACTCATGACATCACGTTTTGGCAGTACATATAATGTGGGCAGCTGTTTTCAATTATGAAGCACACGAAGAACAAAATTTGAACAAACATTTCTGACAAATACCTTGAGAACTCACTATGAATTGTGAACACTTCCATTGAACCAAACATGGATAGGTTAGTTTTATAAAAACAAAGTCAAATTTCC
This sequence comes from Carlito syrichta, assembly GCF_000164805.1. Classification (NCBI taxonomy): domain Eukaryota; kingdom Metazoa; phylum Chordata; class Mammalia; order Primates; family Tarsiidae; genus Carlito; species Carlito syrichta. Next base: position 648,532 of record NW_007259899.1, read on the forward strand.
CACTAATTTTATATTCCCATTTTTCTAAACCTTATAATAAAAAAGTTAAAAAATAAAAGAAGTCTTATTATGTACATACTCTAACTATATTAAATATATATATTTTGAGTTGGAGTCTCACTTTATTGCCCAGGCTGGAGTGCAGTGGCATACTCACTGCCACCGCAGCCTTGACCTGCTGGACCCAGGCAATCCTTCCATCTCAGCTGTCCATGTTGATGGAAACACAGCTGTGAGTCACCACTCCTGGGTAACTTTCTGATTTATTATAGAGATGAGGTCTTGCCAAGTTGTCCAGGCTGGGCTTGAACTCCCAAGCTCAGGCAATCCTCTTGCCTCTGCCTCCTAATGTGCTGGGATTACAGGCATGAGCCACCATGCCCAGTAGCCTGAATATTTGATTTGGAAAACGGTAACAAGTCTGCACCTGCAACTCTGCCGGAAACCACCGCCTCGTGGGCTCACCTGTAACCGGACTGCGTGCTCATGTTTCCGCTTCATGTCATTGATGTGCCAGGCCACCCGCTGCATTGTGTCGATAGCATCAAGCACCACATCGTAGCCTTCTGTGTCCTTATCAAGGTGATTTTCTATTTCCTTTAAAAAAAAAATTACTGGTCATTGTCCATTTTTTCTCATACAGTCAATGAAACAAATGGCACCTCTATGGTTAGTCCCTTTTATATATATATATATATATATATATTTTGCTTGTTTATTTACACAACACCATCATTTCTTAAGATTCTGAGGCCAGAAATACCTGCAACAAAATGGTAAGATAGGAATGAAAACAGGAACAGGAAAACAAAAGTAGAATTCTAAGACAAAGTAGAGAACATAAAACATACATGTAGCCCATTAAGTTTTATAGCGATATTATAGCTATTATAATAGACACGAGATTTGATCTTATAGCTGTAGAGTTCTGAGGTCCCTGGTGGCCAGTGTAACACAACATAATTGGTTCTTTTTCTTTTTTCTGAGACAGAGTCTCACTGTCATTCACTGACATGGCCGCCACAAGCCTCGACCTGCGGGGTTCAGGTGATCTTTCCGCCTCAGCCTTCCAAGTAGCTGGAACTATAGGTGCCCACCACAGTGCTCTGCTAATTTTTTGACTTGTTATAGAGATGAGTCTTGCCAAGTTGCCCAGGCTGGTCTTGAACTCCTGGGCTCAGGCAATCCTCTTGCCTCTGCCTCCCAAAGTGCTAGGATTACAGGCGTGAGCTACTGTGCCCAGTTGTTCTAATACTTCCAAGCACATCTGTCCATAGACTCCTCGGGAATCTGAGGGCAGAGACCATCGACCACTGTATACAGTTCCTTTAATTCTTTTTTGAGTCAGAGTCTCACCCTGTCACTCAGGCTGGAGTACAGTGGCATGCTCACGGCTATTACAGCCTCAACTTGCTGGGCTCAGGCGATCCTTCTGCCTAAGCTGCCCAAATAGCTGGAACTATAGGCATGCACCACCAAGCCCAGCTAATTTTTTGATTCATTGTAGAGACAAGGTCTCGCCAGTTTGCCCAGGCTGGTCTCGAATCCTTGGTCTTAGGCAATCCTCTCGCCTCTGCCTCCCAAAGTGCTGGGATGACAGGCGTTAGCCACCGTGCCTGGTCTTTGTTTCTTTATCTTCTCTACTGTGCCTAGCAGAGAAGTGGGTATTCAATAAATGCTTATTAAATGAACCATATGTCCTTAAAAATAACAGTAACAGTAATCTTATATTAGTATCTAAAACAGCAAGAAAATATTATAGTCAATTAGAATACTTCTATAATATTTACCATGAATATAATCAGTAAGCTAAAGGGTGAAGGTTGAATCTTTCGGTATAAGTTATTCATTTCATTATTTTATAGTACTGCTTTGTAACTCTTTGTTTACTTTTATTGAGAACTCAGATTTTTCATCTAGCTAGAAACTGGAGAGGAACTGACATTTCCTTTCCATGCTCTGACTTAGCTGCTAACAAGTCCTGTGAGGTCAGGTGTGGTGGCTCACACCTGTCATCCCAGTACTTTGGGAGGCCAAGGCAGGAGAATCACTTGAGCTCAGGAGTTTGAGACCAGTCTGGGCAACATAGAGAGATCTTGTCTCTACAAAAACCAGAAAAAATTAGGTGGGTGTGTGGTGCGTGCCTTTAATCTCAGTTTCTTGGGAGGCTGAGGCAAGAGGATTGTTTGAGCCCATGAGGTTGAGGCTGTGGTGAGCTTTGATCATGCCACTGGACTCCAGCCTGGACGATAAGTGAGATCCTGACTCCAAAAGAAAAATAAATAAATAAAATAAAAGTCCTATGAAGCCATACCACGAAACAAACGACTCCCATGTAAGTTCAAGGTCAATGGCATATTTAAAAAAATAATTTCTCCATTTAGCCTGAGAAGAATTCTGTTAATCAGTAAACAGACTGGGAAGAAACAGAGGATACTCCCGTGGGGATTTTCATGGATGGCTACACAACTTTAGATGATATGAATGACATGACCCTCTAACCAACTAGAAAAGCAAAGACTTCAAAGGCAACAGGAAGTGAGTTGTGGATTAATCCAACCACTGCTCTTCCATTTCTTCTTCATTGCCAGCTTTTTTTTTTTTTTAAAGCTGGAGTCTCACTCTGTTGTCCAGGCTGGAGTGGGTGGCACACTCACGGCCACTGCAACCTCGACCTGCTGGGCTCGGGCGATCCTTCCACCTCAGTCTTCCAAGTAGTTGGAATTATAAGCGTGCATCACCATGCCCAGCTAAGTTTTTGATTGTAGACATGAGGTCTCTCCAAATTGCCCAGGCGGGTCTTGCAACCCCAGGCTCAGGCAGTCCACTTGCCTCCACCCCCGAAGTTCTAGGATTACAGGCATGAGCTAGCTCTTAATATAGAAGATAAGGGCTGTTTCTCCTTCTAGTTAACTTTTTGTAAGGATCTTGACTTGTTACCTCACATGCTTAACTGGAAATTTAGACTTTTCTTTTGGTTAACAACCATCTTACTGTTCACAATGGAGAGTATTGGGACACACTAGTATTGGATGTCAGAATAACAGAGTTCAGCATGGGACAGATATTGTTTAAAAACTATCCGAACATTGACTTAGCAAATTAATCCCACTAAAAAGAAGAGGTCATTAGAGTCAGTTTAAAAATTAAATAATATCCCCGATGTAGCTTCATAGGATATAAGATTCTCCAATGATGAGCCACCCAGGCAAACACACAGCTAAGATGTTTCTAGTCAAGCTGGACTGCCAAAGTGCTTAACGTTTGAAGAGTTGTGTGAACTGAGCAAACTTGGAATGATTATCCAAGTTAGTAAACTGGAATCATTTAAAAAGAGACTACAGGCATGTTGACACAGAGAGGAGTCCTGGAATTACAATTCCTCTAAAAAGGGGTTTTTTAAATGTAGTATGAAAATAATAAAATAAAAACAACCAATTATCTTTATTGAGTGCCTGTGAGCTACAGTGAATGTGGGTAATTTACAGGACCTGGACCCAAGTGGTCTCTCCCATTGCCCTAATCAGTAAGCTAAAGGGTGAAGGTTGAATCTTTAACCACTCTGTTGCCCCATCCTTCTCCTGTTGAAAGGTAAGCAAGTCTTACTTACAGAGTAAAAATTACCTTCAATAAAACTTTTTTTCAATTTTTATCAGCTTCCTGAGAGCATCAGAAATGAGGATTTGAATTAGAAATGAGAATTTGATGGTCAGGCCATGTTTTCTTAAGCTTTGGCCCCCTCCCCTCCCTTGGGGAAGTGAACCCCCACCTCTAGTTTACCTTCTAAATAAACTATATTTTCTAATCCAAAAAAAAAGAAAGAATGAGAATTTGAGCTGGGTGTGGTGGCTTATGCCTGTAATCCCACCATTTTGGGAGGTGGAGGCAGGAGGATTGTGTGAGTCCAGTGGTTCAAGACCAGTCTGGGCAACTTGGTGAGATCTCGTCTCTACAATAAATAGAATAAGTTAGCTGGGTGTGGTGGCGCACGACTCTGGTTCCAGCTACTTGGAAGGCTGAGGCAGAAGGATCATCTGAGCCCAGAAGGTTGAGGCTGTGGTGGCTATGAGTGTGCCACTGCACTCCAGCCTGGGTGCCAGAGTGAGACTCTGACTCAAAAGAAAAAAAAAAGGAATGAGAATTTGAGAGCTATGGCTATCTTTGTTTCTCCTTTTTAGTTTTGAGTTGGAGCCTTGCTCTGTCACCCAGTCTGGAGTACAGTAGCATGATCACAGCTCACTGTAGACTCGACCTCCTGCCTCAGCCTCCCGAGTAGCTGGGACTATAGGCGTGTGCCACCACGCTCAGCTAATTTTTTTATTTCTTGTAGAGATGATGTCTCACCATGTTGCCCAGGCTGGTCTTGAACTCCTGGGCTCAAGCGATCCTCTGCCTCAGCCTCTCAAAGTGCTGGGATTACTGGCATGAACCACCACACCCGGCTGACCATCTTTGTTCTTAAAGCCACCTCGAACTTAGTAAAAGTAGAGGAAAATTACATAAAGAGGAGATATCTTGGAGTGATGCTAAGTGCATTCAGAGATCACTCATCACACTGCCTAACTGCCTCTTTTATTCCAGTTCCTCTCTGCTCTCATACAAAAACCAATCTCTGACACACAGCATTCTCGCCCCACTGCCTACTGATTTGGGGCTCATGGAAATGCAATAAAACATTAAAAAAAAATCTGACTTTCATTTGGACCACAGCTCCCTACCCGAAACTGTCATTGCCCAGGGCGAGACCCTCCTAAGCCTGATCAGAATCAGAGCTGAGATTCCTCTCTTGATTTGGCTGTTTTTGTTGAAGCTGCAGGCCTAGAATAGAAAGATCCCTTAATTCCTCAAAGCAGATTAGTCAGTTGTGAAATATGAGTGTGGAAAACATTTCCATATGGCCACAGCTTTTTCTGGTATTTTCCCCCAAACTTAATATATACACATGAAATCCCCATCTCTAGAAGGTGCTCAAGCCAGGCAGAAACTTACATGCAGAAGGAGATGGTACTTGAGAATCCGCTGAACTGGTTTCAGAAGATAGGACCCCAGAGGCAGCGAGTGTTGTAGGGTCTCCTGACGCTCCCTGAAGAATTTGGCCAGCACTTTGTTCCTCATGCACTCGGTCAGCACGGCCACGGATCTGCAGGAAGGGCAAAAGCTTTTATTTACATTGTGATGCTTTTTATATGACCATCCGAGTTTTAAATGCTAACACATAAGTGTAAATACCCTAAAACTGGTAGGGGAGTCACAGAGCTACAGCCAGACTAGAACTCCTTTCAGCAAATTAGACAAAGGTGAATTAGAAAAAGATGGGTGGGGCTTGGTGGATCATGCCTACTGAAATCCCAGAACTCTGGGAGGTTGAGGCAGGTGGATTGCTCGAGGCTGAGCATTCAGTCTGGGCCATATAGCAAGAGCCCATCTCTACAAAGAAAAAAAAACAGATTCCCATCTTTCAGCCTAGGCAGCATAGTGAGACCTCGTCTGTACAAAAAAATCAAAAAATTAGCCAGAAATGGTGGTGCTCACCTATAGTCCTAGATACTTGGGAGGCTGAGGTGAAAGGATTGCCTGAGTCCAGGAAATTGAGGCTGTGGTGAGCCGTGATTGTGTCACAGCACGACACAGCCTAGTGCCAGGACATATGGCTTGGTAAAACAGATGTGAGAGGGATTTAACTCCCAATTGCCTTCCATCTGGGTATCTTTGTGCATTGCTCACCCTGAATGACTGTATTCCATTTCCACAGGTTAGATTGTAAGTAGTAGGTACCTTCATACTGTACTAAGAAAAAGGAGTTCTTTTTGTCAGCAGATCCAGATCTCTGCCAGGATGTTTGTCACCTTCTCTGTTGGTCACTTTTATATGATGCACAAACTGCATAATGTCACATGGTGTCCCTCCTTAGAGACCTCTTCCCTGGTTAATTTCCCCTTGAGAATCTTTGAACAGATTCTCCTGTCCACTTTCAAGTGGTTCTCCTCTCCTCTCTTTTTTCCCCCCCCTAAACAGAGTCAGGATCTCATTCTGTTGCCCAGGCTGGAGTGCAGTGGTATAATTATAGCTCACCGCAGCCTCAACCTCCTGGGCTCAGGGGATCCTTGTGCCTCAGCCTCCCAAGTAGCTATAGGCATACGCCACCATGTCTGGCTAACTTTCTGATTTGTTTGTAGAGATGAGGTCTCGCTATGTTGCTCAGGCTGCTCTTGAATTCCCGTAATCCTCCCGGCTCAGCCTCCAAGAGTGCTGGGATTATAGGTATGAGCCACTGCACCCGGCTCAGTTCTCCTTACTCTGAATCCAGTTCTGGAAAAACTACATAGCCTACAGAGTGTGCCTTGGTGCAGGGTATTTGTAAAGCAGACTAGAATTCCTTTTCCAGTCCAGCTCACTCAGAGGTAATGAGTACAGCCCCAAAATGTCTTAAGGGAATGACTGAAGCAATGCTTGTATCTTATACATAAATGTGAGAGTGGGCTTGTGTGGTCACACACACGCAAATTAAAATCTTATGGTCTCAGAACGTAGAAACCATTAAGTGGAAACACTTCAGCCCTTTTCTCCCCAAGTCAGTAATATGTTTTCAGGATTAATTGAGAAAATCAGATAGAGCCAAACAACAAAATGAGAGTCTGTGGAAGGAAGTTAAATGGAAGTCTCATAACTAAGCCAGTAGGGTCCCTTTTGTGCACATCGGCTATCAGAGAGATCTGGTCAAACTGACTCCTTTCTTTTTTTTTTTTTTTTTTTTAATGAGGCAGGGTCTCACTCTGTCGCTCAGGCTGGAGTACAGTGGTACCATCAAGGCTCACCACAGCCTCGACCTCCTGGGCTCAGGTGATCCTTCCACCTCAGCTTCCCGAGTAGCTGGGACTTCAGGCACATGCCACCACACTTGGCTAATTTTTTTTTTATAGAGACAAGACTTTGCTATGTTGCCCAGGCTGGTCTGGAACTCCTGGGCTCAAGCAATCTCCCACTTTGGCCTCCCAATGTGCTGGGATTACAGGTGTGAGCCACTGTGTCCAGCTATTTCTCCCTTGAGTGGAGATTTCAAAACTCTCCATCATGTAACCTGGGAACTTCTCTAAGGTTGTTTAGAGTCAGGATGGGCTGTGCTATAGCTCTCTGGTCATCTGAAGGCTTGAGCTCTTGCTCAAAAATAAGAACCTGTAACAAATTGAGAGTACACTGAGTTCTAGGTTCCCAGAAGTCTTGGGCATGGGCAGGCATCTGAGGACAATGACCTGACCGGGTTTGCACCCCTCCCTAGGGGAAAGAAGCTGAGAGAGTGAGGTGAGGGGGCCCTTGTACCTCTCACAGAAAAATCACTGGGGCCTGACTGGTATGAAGAAAGTAGACACCTGTTAAGGTGTGCTGGTGACATTTAATATCACCAGCCTGGATCCATGGGGGAAGAAAAATTGTCAGATGGGCCGAAACACCTGGCACGCTTGACTTGTTACGACAGGGAGAGGACCTCGGGCCTCAGAGAGCAAACTAATTGGAGACAAGAGACAAGAGAAAGCATTTCTCCATGAATATGAAAGCCACACAATTCAGCAAGAGCCAGACACGCCTTCTTCCCTGAGAACACCTTTCCAGCACCTCTCCTGCTAAGATGTTTCTTCAAAATGGGACTCAAAATTTAAAACAATAAAAATAAAAACACTTTCTCCAGAAATTTATTTTTAACTGTCCTCATTGAGACTTATTATTCCTTACTGAAAGAATCTTTAGCTTCTATTGCACATTACTGGCCGGGCACAGTGGCTCATGCCTGTAATCCTAGCACTTTGGGAGGTCAAGGTCAAAGGACTGCTTGAGCCCAGGAGTTCAAGAACAGCCTGGGCAACATAGAGAGACCTCATCTATTAAAAAAATAGAAAGATAAAAAATTACACCTTACTGAGTTTGTCCCATACTGATTTATATTTATTTGATTTTTTCCTAAGATGCTGTTTCCCTATTGCATTTAGTTGACTTTGACCCTCCAAAAAAAAGTGCTTGAAGGCAAGGCATATGGATTCCTGTTTCCTGCTAGTATGCACCAAGTTTGGGACAGTGCTCCATGAACAACAGGCTCTTACAAATGTTCTTGAACAAATAATTTTGCTTTCCCTGACTCTGAAGCAGCCTAGCGTATAAAAAGGCTGCCTTTATTTTACACTTTTCCTTCTTGGTAAGTCAGAAAATCTTCTGGGTTTGCAATTTGGACAGTTTATATTGAGAAATTACTTCTTCAAATGATATGTTTATAATGAAATCTACACAGACAATATCTGCCAAAGAAGCCCCTCTATCACTTCAGCTTCTGATAACCAGGTCCAGACCTTTGTTGATTCTTCAGAATTTGAATGTTTTCTTCCTTCCCTCAGAAGTTTTGTGAAGTTCAGAGCCGATTCTGTGATTTCTCTGAATTAGTGTGTGGTACAAACTGGGTTTTGGTTTATGGGCCACGGGATTTAGTTGGGGCATCCTGCAATTTCCTGACATCTTCAGCATTGTGGTGGAAACAAATACTTTAGGAGAGAGTTGTTTAAGCGAAACTATAACTATGGTTGGGTCTACAGATATGCTCCAATATGCGTGTGGGTTTTTGTTATTTGCTTTTTTCTTTCTTTTTTTTTAAGGGAAATCTGGAAAAAGCATGGCTTCCTCCAGTGGAAAGTATTTGACATTGCTAAGTCTGAGCCTTGGGCTTCTGGGTCTTTGCATTCACACTGGCTTTCTGGGACCAAGGGAGGTGTGTGTGTGTGTGTGTGTGTGTGTGTGTGTGTGTGTGTGTGTGTGTGTGTGTGTGTGTGTGTGTGTGTGTATTTTGGGGGGTATTCATTCTTCCTTCGCACAGCGACATTCGGGGATCAGTCTGCTGGCTTCTCTTCTAGGTGGATCCTAGGGACATGTTTCTACTGAGGCTCACTACAAAGGGGTCAAGTCTCTCCAGCTTGCCTCTTCCTAGCTGGTCCCTAAGATAACTCAAGTCCTGCTACTCAGGTAGAAAAAAAAGGAAAATAAAGAGGCATGAGTGGGATCATGAAGCTTCAGAAACTTTTTTTTTTTGAGTTGGAGTCTTATTCTGTTGCACAGGTTGGAGTGTAGTGGCATGATCACAGGTCACCGCAGCCTTTACCTGCTGGGCTCAGGAGATCCTTCTGTCTCAGTCTCATGAGTAGTGGGAATTACAGGGGCGTGCCACCATGCCCAGCTAGTTTTTTCATTTATTGTAGAGATGAGGTGTTGCCAAGTTGCCCAGGCTGGTCTCAAACCCCTGGGCTCAGGCAATCCTCCTGCCTCAGCCTCCCAAAGTGCTGGGAATGAGCCACTGTACCCTACAGAAACTTATACTCATAGTTGCATGAGTTCTTAGGTTGGAGAAATCTTGGCTCAAATCTTAGCTGGGCCATTTGTCAGCGATGTGCCCCTTGTGACATCACTTTACCTATCAGAGCCTCAGTTACTTCATCCGTCAAATGGGAAAGGGGCAGCGGCCACAGTGAACTAGCACTCGTGGAGAACCTACTAGAGGTCAGGCATGGGGATGGGTGTTCGGCTTGTCTTTAATCCTTCAAGATCGCTGGATTGCTGTGAAAGTTAAATTCTACATTTTTGCAATGACATCACTTAACACAATGCTTAGGAATTCATAAGTGTCCAATGCACATCTTTTCGAGAAAAAAAAAATTTCTTACAGCTGTGGTCCATTGCCTTCGGTCCAATTCTCTTACTGAAACAGTCAATACCTAGCCCGGGGGGGCTTCTTTTTTTTTTTTTGAGTTGGAGTCTCACTCTGTTGCCCAGGCTAGAGTGCAGTGGCACACTCACGGCCATCCCAGTGTTGACCTGCTGGCCTCCAGTGATCCTTCCGCCTCAGCCTTCCAAGTAGCATGCACTACCACGCCCGACTAATTTTTTGATTTATTGTAGAGACGAAGTCTCCCAAGTTGCCCAGGTTGGTCTTGAACCCATGGGCTCAGGCAATTTACTCGCCTCAGCCTCCCAAAGTGCTGGGATTACAGGCTGAGCCACCGAGCCCAGCCCAGGGGGGTTTCTCACAGTATCCTCCCGCCTGCTGCCTAATGTAAGCAAGACTGAGTTAACAACACAGGTGAAGCAATTTTATGATTCTCACTGTGATGTCTTTTCTCTGAACTTCATGAAACTTACATGTTTCATAAAACTCATACAGCAAAAATAGAATATACCTTCTCCCCAGCTAGATTATATAAATTCATAAGCCATGCTTCCCAAATCCTCGAAAACATGGCACATACAGAAAATGGTTAGCAAACAAGGCTTACAGCCAGATGCAACATGCTCACTTAAGTTTTTGTTTGGTACTAGCTACTCACTTTTCTGGTCTTTTCCAGTCTTTCATAATTTTTCCCTATACTGGCTCTGCTGGGAGCCCCAAAGCCCAAAGGGATCAATATCTGGGTACCCCCTAGTCTTTTCTTAGCATAATTATATACATAATTTTTTTTTAAGAGACAGGGTCTTGCTATGTTGCCCAGGCTGATTTCGAATTTTGTGACTCCAGCAATCTTCCTGACTCAGTCTCCCAAAGTACCAGGATGATGGACATGAGCTACCCTGCCCGGCTAATTCTCAGCATGCTTGGAATTCCTCCCATAGTATCCAGCACAGGGCCAGGTCTATATAACTGCTACGCCCGCGTACATTGGACCGACAACCTTGAAACAATAGGAAACCGAACAAAAGTACTCCCTGCTCATTCCTGAGCCATACCTCGGATAGTTAGTGCAATACTGGGTATAAATGTGGAACTCTTCACTCTGCGAGGAAACAAAAGAGATTTTTATCGCCAAAGAGCACAGACAACAACATTCATTTGACAATAAAAAGTCATAGCATTCAGGCCTTTACATTTGCGGCTCTGATCACACAGGCAAATCTCTCAAGCCCCTGTGGTCATCAACTGAGCCCATTTTTCCACCTTGTTTTATGCCTAAAATCCATATGCATTTGAACTCATTTGAGTCCAATAAGCATTTATTGAGCAGCTGCTGTGTTATGGTGAATCTGAAAACAGGAAGAGGATGAAGATAAAGTTTCTGCCCCAACGTCTTAGTCCTCTGGTAGATATTCAGCACGGGGGAAAACTATAAGGAGATTCTTTATTTAATAATTCTATTGGTTGATTGACAGATTGAGACAGGGGTTTCACTCTGATACCCAGGCTGCAGTGCAGTGGTCATGGCTCACTGCAGCCCTGAACTCCTGGGCTCAAGCAATCCTCCTGCCTCAGCCTCCTCCTGAATAGCTGGGACTACAGATGTGCGCCGCCACGCCCAGCTAGTTTTTCAATCTTTTGTAGAGATGGGAGTCTTGCTTTGTTGCCCAAGCTGGTCTTGAACTCCTGGCCTCAAGTGATTCTTCTGCCTCAGCGTCTCAAAGTGCTGAGATTATAAGTGTGAGTGATCATGCCCAGCTATATGTAGATAATTTAAGTATCACATGGTAAGAACATGTTGGAGGTGTGTGAAGGAATGAGAAAGCTGCCGTACACCTTCCAGTCTTTACCTATGCAGATTGTCACTGGAGAGTCACCATGTAGGATCCTTTGAAATGGAATTCAGGCTTTATTCCTTCCAAGCCTGCTCCGTCTCCAGGTGCAGGTGTGTGTGTGTGTGTGTGTGTGTGTGTGTGTGTGTGTGTGTGTGTGTGTCTTGACCAGCTGAGCTCAGATGATCCTTCCACCTCAGCCTTCCAAGTAGCTGGAACCACAGGCACATGACATCTGGTCAATTTTATTTATTGTAGAGACGAGGTCTTGCTAAGTTGCCCAGGCAATTCACTGGCCACCGCTTCCCAAAGTGCTGGGGTTACAGGTGTGAGCCACTACGCCTGGCCAACACCCAGTATTTACCTGTTATGTAGCATTGACCACACGATAGTGACATTTTCTGTTTGTCTATCTCCCACACTAAGCTGTGAGCTCCTTCACATGAGGGGCCATCTTGTGTTCATTTGGCACAAAATATTTGTTGAACCACTGAACTACTCTCTCCTATTAAACTGAAAATTATTAGTGAGCAGGATTCAGGTCCACTGTAGGCATGAGCACAGTAGCAGTGCCTCAAATGCAATAAATGTTTGACTGGTTGGAATGGTGGCTCATATCTATAATCCCAGCACTTTGGGAGGCTGAACCAGGAGGAACCCTTAAGCCCAGCAGCTCGAGACCAGCCTGGGCAACATAACAAGACCCTGTCTCTATAATAAATAAATAGATAAACATAAATAAATAAATAAATATTTCATTAACAAATGTGGGGTTCTTGTCTTTTGCTATGATTATATTCCTATTTCCTAAAATCTTTTTAATTCCAAGGCTCTCTTAGTCTTTCTGATGCCTCATCATATGATCAGCTATTAAAAATAATAAATATGCTCATTAAAGGATAATTTCTGGAAAAGGCAGAATCATGACTTCTGTGCAAATATAAAATGAAAACTGTCAAGGATTTTATTTAACCTATTAATCAATGAGGAGAGCAGCAAGACATATTAACTAGACCAAAGTGGAAATAAAACTATCATACTGGGCGCAGTGGCTCACACCTGTATTCCCAGCACTTTGGGAGGCAAAGGCGACAGAATTGCCTGAGTCCAGGGGTTCGAGACCAGCCTGAGCAGCAACTTGGCGAGACCTCATCTCTACACTAAGTCAAAAATTCTGCCGGGCATGGTGATACATGCCTGTGGTTCTAGCTACTTGGAAGACTGAGGAGGAAGGATTACCTGAGTCCAGCAGGTCAAGACTGCGGTAGCAGTGAGCGTGCCACTGCACTCCAGCCTGGGTAATAGAGTGAGACCCTGTCTCAAAAAAAATTACCTCACTTAGGAATGCTGAAATGAATTTACAGATAATTACAAAACTGGCTTTTTCCTTGGGGATGAGTGAGGGGAAAAAAAAATCAACTGTCCTTTTGTGGGACAGAAATTATCTGCAGCTCAAGAATCATTTACATTACCATCAGGTATCTAAAATTTACTGCACTATAAAATGGTTCAATGATGATGAAACGAGACCCTGCTGATTGACATGATCTGGAAGGGTAACTGAAAGATCCCTTGCATCCTATTTGAGACACCCCCTCTCTCTTGTGGATTTCAGTCTCCCCCAATTCTTCCCTGCACTGCCAAGGGAAAGAGGTACGTAGACTGGTCAGGGCAGGGGCCGAAGCTTTTGATTGTAAGACTCAGTTAGAGTGACTAGTTCAAGGCCAGTGAATGACCAGTTCTTGCAAAACCTAAAATAAATTTACATTGTGAAAAACAGCCCTAGATCCTTTGGGTGGTCATTTCACATTCTGTTCCTTTTGACTTTTTACTTTCTTTTGCTTTTTAAACCACTTCATGCAGGATTCAAATGTGACTCCAAGATAGGACCTTATTTTATTTTTTTTAGTAACTTTAATTGTTATTATTATTTTTAATTCAAAAGGAATCTTTACTTAGAATTCTTCATCAACTGGAATTAAACTTTTTCTTTTTTTTTTTGAGTTGGAGTCTCACTCTGTCGCCCAGACTAGAGTACAGTGGCTGCTTCCGGCCACCGCAGCCTCGACCTGCTGGGCTCTGGCGATCCTTCCGCCTCAGACTTACAGGGACATGCTGCCATGCCTGGCTAACTTTTTGATTTATTGTAGAGACGGGGTCTTGCCAAGTTGCCCGGGCGGGCCTCGAACCTGTGGGCTCAGGCAATCCGCTTGCCTTGGCTTCCCAAAGCGCTGGGATTACAGGCTGAGCCACCGAGCCTGGCCAAACTTTTTTTTTGAGTCATAGTCTCCCTCTATCACCCAGGCTGGAGTACAGTGGCAGGATCACGGCTACTTCAGCCTCGACCTGCTGGGTTCAGGTGATCTTTCCATCTCACTCTCCCGAGCAGCTGGGACTACAGGTGCACACCACCATGTCTGGCTAATTTTTTGATTTATTGTAGAGATGAGGTCTCACCAAGTTGCCGTGGCTGGTCTCAAATCCATGGGTTCAGGCAATTCTCTTGCCTCGGCCTCCCAAAGTGTGGAGATTACAGGTATGAACCACCACACCCAGTGAGAGGATTAAATATTGTTTAAAATCACAGACCATTTCAAGCATACAGTATATAAAATAAAGATCATGGTATCATCAGTTCCCAAGTATCCAATGTTCAGCCTCAACAATCATTAACTCACTGTCTACTTGCTAACTGCTTCCCTGCTTCCCCATCACTCTGAAGAAAATTTCAGAAATTATATCATCTTACTTATATTTTAGCATGCACCTCTAAAATAAGAACTTTAAACAAGAAGCATCACCATCATACCATTATCGCACTTGAATAATTCTATTACATCAGGAAGGTTCACCAGTCACCACACATAGTTCCTTAATTTTCTTTTTTTAAAATAGTTTGCATGATTTGGAAATAAAATTCACACACGGCAACCACTTGGTATCTCCTTAGTCTCTTTTAATCCTTACGTTTTCCTCTGCCTCTTTTTTCTCTGCAAGCCAGTTGCTGAAGATACCAGATTGTCTATCCTGCACCGTCACAGTCACGGTCTTACTGACAACATCCCTATGGTTTCCTATACTGTGCCTGGTTCACTGTACTCCCTGTGGGTTAGGAGAGGCCTGATTGGGTTTAGGATCCATAATTTGAAACAAATGTATTACAGATTGCCTTCCACCAGGAGGCACACATACCTTGTTGTCTCTCTTTTGCAATGCTAACGATCATTGGTAGTTAGTGTCCATATTTATTAACTTATGAGGAATTGCAAAATGGTGATTTGTAAATTTATTTATTACTATTTCTTATTTATTTATTTAGAGTCAAGGTCTCACTCTGTTACCCAGGCTGGAATGCAGTGGCACATCATGGTTTACTGTAGCCTCAATATCCTGGGCTCAGGCAATCCATCTGCCTCAGCTTTCCAAGCACCTGGGACTACAGGTGCTCGCCACCATGCTTGGCTAATTTTTACTATTTTGTAGGCACCAGATCTCACTATTTTTGCCAGGCTGGTCTCGAAATCCTGGGCTCAAGTCATCCTTCCACTTTAGCCTCTCAACGTGCTGAGGTTACAGGTGAGCCACCACGCCTGGCCAATATTTCTATGATTCCTTTTTCATTTATGAGTCAGAATCTTTCCAGAAAAGGAATTTCCTTATATTAACTATTGGTTACTCTACAGTTTTTGGTTTGTATGAGAAAGGCAAGATAAACAGTTCATTCTTTCCTTTAATTTTCAAAATAATGCATTCATTCTCTAGCATCCTGCAAAGGTGATCCATTTATTTATTTATTTATTGAGTTGGAGTTTCACTCTGTCGCCCAGACTGGAGTGCAGTGGCACACTCCCGGCCACCACAGCCTCGACCTACTGGGCTCCAGCGATCCTTCTACCTCAGCTTTCCAAGTAGCTGGAACTACAGGGACATGCTACCACGCCCGGCTAATTTTTGATTTATTGTAGAGACGAGTTCTCACCAAGTTGTCTGGTTGGGTCTCGAACCCGGGGCTCAGGCAATCCATCCGCCTTGGCCTCCCAAAGTGCTGGGATTACAAACTAACCACCAAGTCCAGCTATTTAAAAAATATCACTGCGAATTCATAAACATAAGCACATGTAATGAGTTTCTATTGTTTTTAGTTATTTATCTTTTCTGATGTTCAAATTATTGCACTTTTGGCTACGAGGCACCTCTTCTTAAGCAGTGGCCTCTTTTTGAGCACTCATGACTTGACCTCTAGTTTTTGGTAGTTGGTCGTGTTTTCTGGCATGACAAGATCTTCCAGATCGTCTTGTGTATTTCCTACCCCATAAGAGGTCTCCCTGTGTTGCCCAGGCTGGTCTCAAACTCCTGAGATCAAGTAATCCTCCTACCTTGGCCTCCCAACGTGCTGGTATTACAGGCATCAGGTACTGCGCCTAGTCAGAATATGGTGTTTTTTAAAGGATAAAGTATGTTTTTCGTCCATACTAACCCTCACAATTCAGATTTAGTTTCTAGTTGGTTTTTTCTGAGTCAGAGTCTCACTCTGTCATTCAAGCTAGATGGCAGTGGCAGGCTCACAGCCACTGCAGCCTCAATCTGCTGGGCTCAGAAGATCCCTCTGCCTCAGCCTTCCAAGTAGCTGGAACCACAGGTGTGTGCCACCATGCCTGGCTAATATTTTTGATTTATTGTAGAGACGGAGTCTTGCCAAGTTGCCCAGGCTGGTCTCAAACCCCTGGACTCAGGTATTCCTCTTGCCTCTGCCTTCCAAAGTGCTGGGATGACAAGCGTGAGCCATCATGCCTGTTAGTTTTCAGTTTTTTAATTAGCTGCCATCATTTTTGCCTCTGTATCTTTCTCCTACTAATTCCAGTTCTCAGTGATGTTAGCATAAACACTTAGCTTTACTCCACAACACACTCAATAATTTCAGAATAATAACAGCAACACTGCCGGGCTCGGTGGCTCAGCCTGTTATCCCACGCCTTTGGGAGGCTGAGGTGAGTG